>NW_010239038.1:0-13504 GCF_000690775.1 Eurypyga helias | reverse complement strand
TAGAAAGGGGAGAGGTAGAGAATATGATTTTAAAAAGGCTACCAATAGCTTTGAATAGGTAGAAGAGTGCAGAGCAGCCGCTGGCTTAACTGGCTTCACTGCTCCCCAGACTCTACAAGTATGACAAATATTAAGTCAGTGAAGTTAAGAACAAAAGGAGTAGAGGAATGATGGAAGGAATCTGAACATGAACGGTGAAAGGTACTTGGAGGACAAAGTAAAAATAGGAATGAGTTAGGATGAAAGATGCTTGCTTACTCCTAGTGCTGTCCCAGTTTCTTGTCTGTGGGTAACCAGAGTGCACAGACCTGAAGCCTGGAGGCAAATTTGTGATGTTCTGTTCCAAAAACATTTGCTCTGTGCATTATACTCAAAAGCATTAGCAAAGAGGAAGAAATGTGTGCTCTAGAGATCTGTCACAGCCATAGAGATCTGTCACAGCCACGAAGACAGCTGTTATTTTAAGAGCAGACAGTATTTCCAAATAAAGGGAGTACAAATGACTCATCAGAAGTCCTAGTAACACTGTCCAGAACCCTTCTGCAGTCAAGACACAAAGCTCTCTATCACCTGATATAATAATTAAAAGAGTGTTGAAAAAAAAAAATACAAGTTACAGAGTGGCACTGGTTCACCTTATTTCAAAAAATCTAGATGTGCTTGATGCTTTGGCATAGCACCTTCACTGCCACATCATCAAGGATGCACCAAGAGGATCTCAAGACAAAGGAAATGCCACCTGTTTCTCCCTACAGAACATTTATCAGAATACCACGAAATATTGGATAAATAAGAACTCTGTGCCAACAAAATTGTAGAGGTCCCTTTGGTGGCATAACTCTCCCATTTTAGGCCTTGGAAGGAAATTTACCAGTACATTCAGTCACAACATGAGTAAGTTCTTCAGTAAAAAGAAATAAAGACCAAATTCCAAGCACCTGTTCTAAATTTCTGTGCAGCTTTACAATCAGACTGCACTCAATTAAGATGGTCTCAGAACTGCCAAGAGGAAGATGGTCTCCTCCAACTTCACAGATCTGGAAGGGGATCTGGTAACAGCTTTAGACAGTGGAGGAACTGGGTGTGAACGCATGGAACTTCTGATACCTACCTGAGTGTCTCTGAGATGAGATATAAAGCCTTTGAAATGAGGCAGGGAAAAACCGTTGTTAAAAATGGTAACAGAAATTCACACCTACTTCTATGAATAGGCAAGAGCATCAAATACACCACATAAATACATCTCTTTTTGAAAACAAAAATCTCTGCACAGTCTGACCAAAAGATTTCAAGACACTGATACACAAATGGAGGAACACCACTTATGAAAATTAAGGTGTATTTAGAAATGAAAATTCAAAAACCTTCAAGAAATGCTGAAACATTATTAAAAGAGGTACACGTGCTTCCAAAGGGAGAAGAAAATAAACCAAGCTAACTGAGGCAGTCTCTTCATACACTCGGACAGAAAAATGCAGTGCTGCAATAACTATATGACTACCATAGGATGGGGAATAACCCAATCAAAGCATGTATCCAAGAAGAGGGAGGAAGGAAAAGCAGGAAAGGTATAGAAGGTATTTTCCAGAATATACTTTTATTTAAAAACACAAGCTGAGATCAGCCTTTGTATTTCTAAGGAGACTGAAAAAAAGACAAGAAAGGAAACTAAGCGTGAGCTTTGCATGTTAGCAGCAAGCCCTACTACCACAGAAAAGCAAAAAAGAAAAGGGAAAAGGCAAACAAATTGCTATTCAAAGCTTCCGAAAAAACATAAGCTTCCAATTATGGGAAAAATACTAGACTACCTGGCAATTACTCCACCACTGAAGTATCTCTAAATTACAACGTAAACCTGTAGCAAAGGAGATAATACAAAGCTTTAAGATGTGAAACAGGAGTTTCTTTTTCCCAAGTTAGCTCATCTTGTAAAGGCTCTCAAGCTACCAAGGGTATAATTTTTATTTTTAGAATCCTTTTTACTTCAAGATGTATTTACAAACGTTCTGGTAGCAAACACAGGCATGTTGAAGCTTCTAGCAGTGGTCAAAGTTGGAATGCTTGAAAAAGTTACCCAACACTATAACACTAATAGTCCTGAATTACATCTAGGAACACAGTTAAAATGCTCTATTTTTAACATGCATTAAAGAACATTCCGTCCATCTTTGATACAGTTCTGGCCATGGTTTAATTGCAACTTTTAAAAGGGATTCAAAGTCTCCAGGCATTTCTTTTTACATACTGTAATTTTAAAATTTATTTTTCTGAGAGAATTTAGTGTCGAGAAGTAATAGTCTACAAGGATGAGTCACGTCCCTTTCAATTAAGCCACCTAAAGTGTTTTTAAAGAGCATTTTTGCCACAATTACCACTAGCCACTCTGCTGCAAAACATCACAGTATTGCTTTTAACTAGCATTAACAACTTCCAGTTCATTACCCATTAGAAGTTCATCTATGGTGACTGCCTTAACACAACAAGATTGCTGGCATTGTGCTTCCTTCTTTAAAGAGAAGTCCCTGGGACTAAGTTTGTGTATTCAAAAATCTTAATTACTATAAAATTAATAAATAAAAGAAAAAACAATCCAACAGCTTATTTCACTGCAGAACTTTGCTGACAGCCACCCAAACCCACTGCTTCAATATTCTCACAGGTTCAAAATATCCTTTGCATGGACCCAAAACAACAATAAAAAGCAAAGTGAAACGAGCAATTTCAGCAGCACAGAGACTGAAACCCAAAATGTGACATCTGCTTTCCCATCAATCACATGAATTTCCAGTTTGAATTACGTTCATTAAGAACATTCTACTGAAGTCAGATTAAAGAAACAAGTGATCTACACATAGTATTAATAAACTTAGACTAAACTTTGGAAATCTTAATCATTCTTCACAACAAGCTTTTGTTCTTGTCTCCAGTACCTGAACAGCAGACTTTCTGAAGTGCTCTATAGTCAAAGAAAAGTTTGAAATTGCACATTGTTCTCATAGCCAGCCATAAAAGCACTCAGTGTGTGGTTTTGTTGAAAACTGCAAGTTTTAAGGGGGGGGTGTGTGTGTAGGGGGACCTCCTCCTCCCCCAAAAAAAAGCTGCCCAAATCCCTTTCTGTTTCAAGAGAAACTCCGACAGCTTAGCAAGAGTGCAAAGAAGCAGCTGTGCTGCGGTAATTCCTTTGTAGAAGCATACAGTGCAAGCGATGAGTCTCATACAGCACTTTGTCCAGACACATTTTTTTACCAAAACCTGAAAGAGTTAACATGTTTACTCATTTCTCCACAATGGCAGAGTTCACAAACTGGAAAACATAGCTGCCTTTACTCAACTTATCAAATACAGTTGATGCTTACAAAGACCAGCACAGTTATTTTAACCGTATTCTGGGTCAGCTGCTCTTGTTACTTTGCAAAAGAAATTTACCTTTTCTGTAGTTAACTATTAGCATTATTATCTTAATCACAGACCACTATTTCACTTGAGATTCATATAGTCCAACAAAGAAAGGCTGTTCTTTCTCCATTTAGAGCCTGCAAAAATAAAACAAAAAACAGACAGCATACCACAAGCAAACTGTCAGCTTGCTCATAAAAGATCAAGAGCAAGTCTTGCGCCTCAGCAAGTCTTTGAAGTGATGCCTCTTGGATTAGCTGAAATTCTACGTAATAGGAGTTGTGTAATTGAGCGGAACTGAGGAAAAACTCTTTGGTGACACTTGGATGAAAAGATATTTGTGCCTTGCAAAGACTACAGATCTTCTGAATACAGCATTAAATATCCTAGAGTACTGTAAAAGTGATTATTTCAAATAAATGCACAGCCATGTGTTCTACAGCAACCAAAACACCAAGAAGTAACAAACAGTACTACACAATGAAACCAGTTATCATGTTATACAAACTTTTGTTGTTCAGCATCTTAATCTGTATTACAGTGACACATGTAAACAAACAGTTTTCATAAAGATTTTCACCATGTATTTGCCAACACAAAATGCTGGAATATTTTATGAAAAGTCACTATTCTTTCCTGCATAAACAAAAGGGTAGTGATAGCATATTAGAGAGAGAGTCAACATACAAACCCACATTCTGACCCACAAAGTTTTCTATTTGATGAAGTAAACTATTCTGTTTGCCTTGTTGACTTGTCACATGCAGTATACATTAAAATACTACCTAAGACAATTATAAAAACAGAAAGTGGAATGATGGCAGGCTGCACCAGAAGAGTAGCAGACAGATGAGGAGAAAAAGGCTGCTGATAGGAGTAATTTCCTAAAAAGGTTTTAGTTTCATCTTAAAGCCATAACTTCTTACACAGATGTCACTTCAGAGTATTTAAACCTACTAAAGTAAAAGAAGAATGTCTTGGAGATAACAAAAGCAGATAAAACATTTACCCCAGGAACAAAGAGACATATAGCTGTTAACTTAAGCCTCTTAAAATATGTTTTCTTCTAAGTAGCTCAGGAACACGATAAAAATCACAACTTTTTTTTTTTGCACTGAGGAGGGCACTGACACACTATATCTTGTGGAGTAATAGGGATCTCAGTCTATGGAAGTGCATTATTTCTAAGTCTAATTGAGAAATACACACTATAGACAGGTGGAAACAAGCGGTAAGATGATACATGAAAGCGTATTTGAACACTTCAGTGGAGACCAAAAGTACTGCTTGAAGCCAAGAAGCTTGCCAAGTTAAAAGGATGACTGAAGTCTTGGCTCCTAGTCAGCGTATCTAACACTTAAAGTACATACTGCCTGCCTTATGCTGAACCTGTCACATATGTTAATTAACACTTTTCCAGCATATGTGTAAGCAAATCCGCTGCTAACCCTCTCAGAATACTACCATAAATTCCAAACCCAGGAAATTATTTTTACAGCACAACACTTACCTTGCCTTCCTTCTTTACTAATAAAGTTGGAGCGGAAGAAGCAATTACTCCTTACAGTAGAAGGGGAATACCTCTTTCTATCACTACTGCCATGAGGGATTAGTGGACCTTTCTATCTTTATTACAGATTCACATATTTCACAGAATGGTAAGGATTGGAAGGGACCTCTAGAGATCATCTAGTCCAACCCCCCTGCCAGAGCAGGATCCCCTAAAGCAGATCCCACAGGAACAAGTCCAGGGGCTTTGGAAAGTCTCCAGGGAAGGAGACTCCACCCCCTCTCTGAGCAGCCTGTTCGTGCTCTGTCACCCTCCCAGGGAAGAAGGGTTTCCTCATGGTCAGGTTGAACCTCCTGCGCTCCAGTTTATGCTCGTCCTGTCACTGGACACCACTGAGAAGAGCGGGGCCCCATCCTCCTGACACCCACCCTTCAGATACTGATAAGCATTGATAAGATCCCCCCTCAGCCCAGCTAAACAGATCCAGCTAAACAGACCCAGCTAAACAGACCCAGCTCTCAGCCTTTCCTCATATGGAAGGGGCTCCAGGCCCTCAATCATCTCAGTGGCCCTGCGCTGGACCCTCTCCGGTAGTTCCTTGTCCTTCTTGAGCTGAGGAGCCCAGAACTGGACAAAATTAACAAGTACCATTTTGAAATAAAAGCATTACTTGTCCAATTCTTCTACACACAAGTTGTCATAAAAATCAGAAAAAAGCATTATCTTACACTGAAGTCGCGTTTCTCTGAACAGCCTGCTTCTAGTCTCTTATCCTATCAGAAACCATATAGAAACAAAATAAAAAATGTAAGAAAAAAGCCTTTGGGAACCACATGAATTCCTACTTAATTTTCATGTAGTCCTTTATTTGGTTGGAGAGACCCGCAGCCTTAAATTTATGGAATCGCTTTTGTACTATTATCTCACTTTGGCAGAATTATCCCAAAGAGCTGAAAAAGGCAGGAATAATGTAACTCAAGAAAGCATACTCAAGGACAGCTACCTCAATCCAATTACTACATGAGAGTGTTAATAGCACTACTACAGACTAACTACATCTAAATGCTTTGGCCCATAATTTCAAAAAAATAAAAAATAACTTAGTGTAAGATATTAACGCAAACAAAAGGACTAAGAACTTCTCCTACAATCTCTGGTTACCATATATGATCAGTAGCATGATTTTTCCCCCCTGTGTAGCAACCAGAACCAGTGCAGTTTATCTGTGGCTTGGTAAGTCAGAAATAAAGTTGTCTATAAAGCGTTCAATGAGTCTTTAATCACCGTATTTATTCTTCAAGGTTAAAAGCTACCTGATAAGGCACCCCTAAGATGACAACCAAATTGCACCAACCTCACAACTTTTATTCAGTTTGCATTTTTACAAAGTCTTTAAATAAATTTCCTTCAAAATATACTGATTTTATCTTTTGCTTTTCCACTACAACTTCCATGTCTGCACAGATAATATAAGACCCAGCAATGGAAATCGCAGTAGTTTTCCCATTTGAATGACTACCTTTGCACAGAAAAAACTGGCAACATATTTGAGACATATTTACTACTTGTCAGAAATTCATACCTCTAATTCTATGAGAGCTGCAGTCACCGCATCTGTTGCAAGAGCACCAGCCTGTAGCTTTTCAATTGCCTGTAAAACAGAATTTTTAGTTGATTAGGACATTCTAATATTCTGTTACTAAGCCCTACATTTCCCTAGTACTGTACAAACAAAACCTTCACTGAATTAGTTTAAAATGTAGGAGGTCCTCAAAAGAAGAGGGACTGGAAACAGTCAGTGTACACCATGTGAGGGCAAATCTGAAGGCATTTTACTATGCAGACATTGCAACACTACATTTAGAAGCAGATTCCTGCGTGGTCAAATTTATAGCAAAATAACTTCTTATACCTGGTGTCACAAACACTTGATGTTTCAGTCAAGAAGTTTCCAATTTTCCTTCCAAGAGTCAACAAAAATCCCTAGTACCATATACGACAATCGTCATGAAACTGAAGAGACTCTACAAATAAGCTCATCTAAAAGCCAACACACGGAAACAAATCAAACACACCAAAGTTATCGTCAAATGTCATATGCACTCAAAAATGAACTTCCAGAACCTAATATTAATATCTTAAATCCATACTGGAAAAGACCTTACAGTGATATTCTCTCAGAGAATCCCAGAAAACAACTAGGCCTGCATCTTCAGTTGCAAACCAAACCTGTGGCAGTTTGTTCTTCGTACAAGTTATTTACGTTAGCTACCTAGCTTAAGGAACCAAACAGAACCTCACGTTAGACCTAAATTCAACAGCAAACAACCCTTTTTCACACACAACTAGCTGGAAAATGAACATCATCTGGGCTAATGGACAGCTTTAATGAAGCCAGTGTTAAGTTTGGATGATCTCAGTATTGAGATTGAGCAACAAAACCGTAAGATGAAGTGATAATTATCAGACGCCAACTCCGGGACTCTTAAAAAGCCTGCCAAGCTCCTCGGCTCCTTCTGCCTGGAGAAAGCGAAAGGCATCAGAAATTTTGGAGACAGGTCTTCCAGTTTCTCATGCAATGCTTAGTAGACAGGAGTTGTCAGTTCCAAGGCTAAATTCTTGGAGGAAATTACAAAAATTTAATTTCAATGGAAATGAAAGTTTTGGCATTTCTCCTTTTCCAGCTTTGGGAAGAGGGCTTTGATTTTTTGGTTCTGTTTTCCCTGCTTCTACCTCCCCTCCTATTAAGAAGTTAAGGCTTATCAAGAGCAGAATTCTAAGAATTCCTGTATTCATGGAGCAATCTGGACTTGAAATAAATTCCAAAAAGAGTGGACATCGATGAAAGAAAAATCCAGACACCATACTTAGCTCCAGAAATCCCAGAGCCTCAGGAACCGTACAGGAAGCTGTAGGAATACTCTGTGCAGGTATCACTGTGACTTTCTCCTGCTCCCCTGCAGTTCCTTGGGTGCCTGTTATTTGCCCCCACTGATGTTGCTGCACCTCAAGGCCATGCACTTTACAGACTCTGTATCACGTTCACTGTTGCTGCTGCATTTTTCCTCTAGAAATGCATACAGCCCGAGTAGCCAAACACAGAAACACACTTTCATACCAAAGGGACAGCACTACCAAATACATTTCTCGTAAACCCACTACAAGACTGCGGAACCGGTAAGACATACCTTCTGACAGGCTCTTTTGCACACATGCTTGTATTCTTTAGCTTTGGATTCGGAATGATAACCTGCACCTACAATTAAGGCAAAAGAGAAACGCAATTATATTAGCTGTCAAACTACAGCCTATAGTTAAGATACAGGAAGACACAGCCCTCTTATTCTGGATTGCATTGGCATTTCATTTTTGTATCGATGACTAACAACTTCATGCATTCCACCATTGATTCTAATACACTCAATAAAATACAGGATACAGAGATAGGCTACAGAGTGTATATGCAGATGCATACAGTTATAAATCTCAGCATGATACAATCTCTTCCTATAAATGACCTCTAAGAGATTCCAGTTTTGTTCATTCTTGAAGAATTTCCAGCACAGCTTTTTCATTTATTGCCCATTATTGGGCAAAAACCTTGGTTTTAAAATAAAATTTCAATTTTCCTTTTACCGCTGATTTGCCAGTTTGCAATTAGCATTCTGTTGTTCTTCTCATGCTCATGCTACATTTCTAGAGCCCACTACTCCTGCTTTAGAACCAGGAAGAGCTTCTGGAAATAAAGATCATACTAATTTTTTCACCTTTTTCTCATTTTCAGTCTTTATGTCTATTCTGTTGCATCTAACCATTTTGGTCTGTTTTGTAGCCACTATCCCCTACTTTCATACCTGAAAAAATTATCTCAGTGTCCACTATATGACTAAACACAGCATCAGAAAATGACAGACAGGACTACCACACTGACATTTAAATTCCATCTTCTTCTGTTCCCTGTTTTTTGAACTTGAAAAATATGCTTATATTTATCTCAACTTCCCTTTCCTCACCTTTAGAAATCTTAGCTTTGAGAAACTCTAATAAAATAAGTTTTAACACTACATGTGAAAGAGACAAAGAATTTGAAACAGAGTAACGTAACCCAGTAAAGGACAACACATTGAACACTTCTATTTTCTCCTAAAACAGAATATCAGGGTCATCAAATATCAACCCAGAAGAAGTTATTTGAGAGTTTGGGGGTGGGGGGGGTGGTGTTAACCTTAAGGATTTTATAAACCAAGTAGCATGGTGTTTTTTCAAATATTTTAGGTGCCACCAGGATTCTTTGCTCAATTTCACTACATGTCATCACACATATACTAACAACAAATAAACAGCCACATATAAGCATCACTACTATTAACAGTATTTAAGAGAGAATCTATTAGAACAGAATTTATGAACAAGACACAAATAACATTTTTGTATCACATCTGTGTAGATGATCTCCTCATTACACGCAAAAAAGTAAACAGCAGGTCACCCAAATATGAACAATATAAACAAAAAATAAGACTTGGAGGAAAGCTTTCAGAACAAGTGAAGTTCTGCAACACCCCAAAGAGGTTTCAGAAAGTTTTACCTAGAGTGCCCTTACAGACAAGCTAGACAAGAAGCTGTCAATAATAAAAGAGCCACGCTTGATCTTTCTGTGGGGTAAGGAAACAGACTGAACAATCTCTCACATTTTGTAGATTTCCCAAGCTTAGCAGGTAACTGCAGAATTTGACATTTTATAACCATTTAATTTACAAATTTTATTTGGGGTTTTCTCTGTCAAGGAGAAAAAAAGAAAAAGAAAAAAAAACCAACACAAACCAAAAAAACACCACACAAGAACACAACCACATAAACATTCAGAACACCCAAAACCCTACCTTTCTATTAACAATTTCCAAGCTCTTCCAGCCAATGCAACTTCCAATAAAACTCTCCACTCCCAGATTTACCCCCAAAGTTAATGTCACTTCATTAACACAGTGGCAGTCCAAACACAATGCAAAATTTCAGCTGATATTTAATTTTTATATGCACTATTTCCAGCTGTTATGCTTCTGTAGCTTACCTGCATGAACAAGCACAAATCCCACTCGCTTCCCTCTTTGGGTTTGCTTTGTTTCGGGCTCTTTGACAACCACTTTTACAGCTGTAACCTGAGATGATTTGGAAGGTAACACTTCTACAGAACTTATCCCTTTCTCCATGATCATACATTAGGATCACCATCTTCTACTGGAAAAGAGCATCCTTCCATTCAAAAATAAACTCTGGAGAGGAATCATCCTAAAACCAAATCACATGCAGATGTTAGATACTGATTTCAATAGATGAATTTCATACAAATAACTTCAGAAAGAACTTTTGGAAGAGAAGTTTGAAATAAGGGAAATATGCCTCTTGAAAAGGGTGTCTAAGCGCTGCCTCTTCCCTAGCTAACAGCATTAAAGAGACAAAAAATAATCAAAGTCCACATTGCAAGTTAAAAGCAGCCTTTTCATTGTAACTCAACTTGAACCTAATAATCTTTCCAGACATTGTAAGGAATCCTTGATCTAAGGCTTGCCCATGACTGAGGGAAAGCTGCTTTCCACAGTCTCCTGTGCAACAGTACAACTTATTTCTCCACCTATCATGCCCAACTAGTTTTTCATGAGATGGTGCACCACAGCCACAATTTTTACTTCCTAAGTGTCGTTCCCTGCTCGTGTGGAAAGCCCTAAGCAACACTGCAGCAATGCTGGCAAGAGCTGGAAGACAGCATATGTGGTTGTACAGTCTGCGTGATTTTGTGTCTACATTTTATGTAGGTGGATGTAGAATCTGTGCATGAACATCACTTTAGTAGTCATAGAAGAAGTTGCAAACGTGTCCTCCAGAGAACAGTAGCAAGAGTAACACTTAAAAATACCGTATATTTTTCTCTGTAGGAAATAGCTGTTTAAGATCCTATAATGAACTCTTCCATACTTGTTCATCCCTTACCCTTAACTGGGTTTTTATGGCAAAGTATTTAGAAAAGATGCCAAATAAGCCTAAAACAGTGAAAGGAAGTTTGTCTTAGATAAGTATATCTACCCTGACCATTCATGAAACAGAACATGCTTAAGTCAATCTCAAATAATTTAGCAACCCAATTTGGATTTGATCTTAACCCTTAAGATGTTCACAGGAAGTTAATGGAAAACTGCCAGTATCTTCTAGTATAAAACCTAAAAAAGCTCTTGAGTTAAAGTACAGAAGAGTGAGTTTTTCAGGAGTCAGAAAACAATCCACTGTATTTACTGCTCCTCCACAACCTAATACATGTTAATCCTGACTAAATACTCTCTCTCTAGTTCAGGACGTAAAACCAAAACCAGAGACATTCTACCTGTTGAATTAATTCAGGAAGTGAAAAAGCATAGATAAGCAAAAAAAAAAAAAAAGGCAAAGCATAATGCATGAACAGAGAAAACCTCCATAACATACTCAGATATTCTGACGCCTATCACTCCAACCACCTCAAATGGCACTACTGTAACCTAAGAATACTTAAGAGTGTATAGAAGCAAAAAAAGTTTCATGTTTAATACGTAGAATTCAAACCACAGATTTTGCAAATGGTATAGGGCTCACTCCAGTAATTAAATACCAACCCATTTAAACAACCAAAACAATGCAAATGATGTTTAGCAAGATTCAGCACTTGCACAGAACAGACAAACTTCTTGGTTTACCAAAACCATGCTTTCAATAACGAAATGTAGCACAGCCTTCTAGGAAGTTACTTCCACTCATCTTTTCTTAGATGCTTAACATATATTGGTATCCTCATATGTTTTTAAAATTGCATTGGAATTTAAATATGAAGTTGTTGTTATTGTTGTAATTGTAAACATATATATATTTATACAAACTGAAACTCTACAGAGGGAAAAGCATTTGTAGACAACATCCAATTGCAACGATCCCCTGCATAAACTTCAGAGTCAAAATTCAACTCTTAATCACTACATTTACTTCTTGAAGCAGTAAACTGAAACACAGTCTGCTTGCCACGAACTCTGCTTTCCTGCGTCGTATTACACCACACAGAATGTCATTACAGCAACAGAGGCATGACAAAGGCTTAAGTAAAAAGGTAAGAGGAGCAAATAAGAAACATATCTTTTTGCAGAAACAGAAAAAATAGTGTGGTGCTAGGGAAAGTAATAATGATGGTAGTTAAGACGTTTTTGAAAGTGAAGATACACATGCTACTTAAAGCCTAACTAACAGCACAACTCCAGATTGAAAACTTTAATTGGGCCTTTACATACACGTGGGTCTGAGGATGCATTTATTTTCCAGAGACAACAAAGTCAACTTATCCCAATAATATTCTTCAGTTCAGAAAACTTCCCCTGCATCAACTCAATTTTGATTGAGTTTTGATTGTCAAACCCAAATTTGATTGAGTTTTGATTGTCAAACCCCTTCCATCTCAAACCATTCTTCAAAGACCTTTCAAATTTCATTAAGAAAGCTGACGTTTTCACTTTGTAAACTCCTGTTGGACCCAACCCTTCCCTTTCCAGCACCTTCTAAGATTCACCTGTTCAGTTTCCTGGCTCTCACACATGCATCACTGCTGATCTCATCCTTCCTCGTTACACAGTTCACTCTTCTACATCTGTACAGCTACAGGAACGGTGGACAGATAAACTCTAGATCGACTCCTGAAGCACATGCACCATTACGATTTTACCAAAGTAGCCCAATGGACTTATTGCACTGAAAAAGTAATGTGGAAATCCTACACAGGCACTTAAACAAATCTCAATAATCCGAGTTGCTCAGTCCTTCAGTGCCCTTGCTACAGGCACCACAGCTATTTTATCAGCTGCGAGGTGATCCTCACCAATCCTCCCAAGATCCAAAGCTCTGCCTAATGCTCACTGCACAGAAAACAGCCCTCCAGAGGAAACACTTCTAATCATAGAATCATAGAATGGTTTGGGTTGGAAGGGACCTTAAAGATCATCTAGTGCCACCCCCCCTGCCATGGGCAGGGACCCCTTCCACTAGACCAGGTTGCTCAAAGCCACATCCAGCCTGGCCTTGAACACTTCCTGGGATGGGGCTTCCACAGCTTTTCTGGGCAACCTGTGCCAGTGCCTCACCACCCTCTCCGTGAAGAACTTCTTCCTGATATCCAATCTAAACCTCCCTGATTTCAATTTGTACCCATTACCCCTTGTCCTGTCACTACAGGCTCTTGTAAAAAGTCCTCTCCCAGTACCCTTGTAGCCCCTTCAGGTACTGAAAGTCTGCAATGAGGTCTCCTCGGAGCCTCCTCTTCTCCAGGCTGAACAAGACCAATTCTTGCAGCCTTTCGTCACAGGAGAGGTGCTCCAGCCCTCTGATATCTTCGTGGCCCTCAGCACTGCAGAGGGATAGAGGAAACAGGACACGTGCACAGCGACGTCCCCATACTGTCATGCTCCCAGCACTCGCAACATGGAAGACCTTGGTTTTAAGAGCTTTGAGGTTTTACACTAACAGGCCTGAGGGAAGAAGGATGAAGAGCAACTGGGCTAGACGAAAAGGGCTTCGCCCCACGACCGAGCAGCC
>NW_010239037.1:44809-46528 GCF_000690775.1 Eurypyga helias | reverse complement strand
GAGCTTCCTTATTTCTTTTTCCCCTAATTCATCCCCTCCACTGGACGAGGGGAGGGGGAATTTGTGAGAGCGGCTTCGTGGTATTTTGCTAGCCGGAGTTAAACCATGACATCCTGATAATTTAATTCCCTCTATCTCACTTTCTCCTTTTTTCTCTTTCTTCTATCCCTTGTGAGCAACACTGCATGTGTAACTTTCCAGTGGCTCAAAGGTTTGCAGGTATAGGCAAGCATGTGAACATTTAAAATCTAGAGGTAAACCTGTGACACAAAGCCTCGTTATTAATCTCAACTTGATCAAGTTTGTGGGTGTTTTATTCCAAGGATGTGAGAACAAGCATTGGTGTGCCATGGGAGAGGGAAGTCTAAGTTAAGCTACTGACTTAAAAGTGACAACCAACTGTTGAGAATTGCAGAAGGATCGTAAGAAACTAAAAGACTTGGTGATTAAGTGGCAGATGAGTTTCAGGACAAATAAATTTAAAATTACATATATGGGGAAAAGCAATCCAAACTGTGTATAGAATGATGGGCTCTGAGCTAATTGCTATTACTCAGAAATGAGATCTTGGGGTTATAATACTTAGTTTTATTGAACTCAGTGTCTAGCTATGGTAAAAAAAAAAATGTATACTGAGTATTAAGAATTGTTAGGAAAGAGAATAAAAGAGAAAATACTATTATATTGCTATGTAAAGTGCTGGTGTGCCTGCATCTTAAATTCTCTGTGCACTCCTGGTCTCTCTTCCAAGGGCATGTTACTAGAAAAGGCCAAGTGAACAGTAGTGTAGGTAATCAAAGGTGGGATGCAGTTTTCATACAAGAACAGGCTAAATGGGGTGCAGCTTTTTAGTGAAAAATAGGGGCAACTGAGACAGGGTTGTAAGAAGATTGTATAAAGTTCAGTGGAATGCACAAAGGGCTTGTAGGAAATAATTTTCCACTTTCTCCACTCATACTGAAACTGGGGTCTTCAAGTCAAGGTAGCAGTTAGCAGGTTCACAGCAAACAAAACAAGTAAGTGTTTCATTACACAACAAAGAATTAACTTTTGAAATTCCTTGTCACAGGATGCTGTGGGTGTTGACACTGTGCATAGAGAAGATGACCAGATGAATCCCTGGAATAACAATACATTGAAGGCTAATCAATTCAGACAACAGATCAGGTTTAGGGTGTCCCCAAGCTGCGAATCTTTGAGGAGTAGAAGACTATTCTGGCATAGTATTGCACTACAGTCTCTGTCTGTATCCTCTTCCTTAGGCACCTGCTGCTCACCCCCTCTGATGACAGGGCACTGAGCTAGCTGACCCAGCGTGGCTGTCCTTTTGTCTATGCTTATTCTGTGCCATAAGCTGTCCATACTCGGTCACCGCTATCTCATGTTGCACACTTGTGGCAACGACGCCTGAAGAGCTTAAAACTTCCCCAGCTCCCTTCTAAGGCTGGTGCTGTTTCCGCCTCAGAACACAGCTTCCAGCCTCGAACGGAGTTTGAACTGAGCTCATACATTTTTTATCTAAATCTGGATTCAGCCTGGCTATTAGAGAGATAAAGTTTGGACAATAAATTGAGATTAAAACCAGAAGGCTGCCAAGGTTCAACAGAACTCAGCGCTTATGTTATGTTTCTCCATAAGCCATCCTGCTTATCCACACAGAAAATGTAAATGTATTTTTCCAAAACAATGAAGAGATGAAATTAGCATCAGCAGAGCTCA
>NW_010239037.1:36612-44778 GCF_000690775.1 Eurypyga helias | reverse complement strand
TCTCGCCTGCTGAAGACTGCAGATTGGAGAAAAATGTCTGGTTTTGGTATGTAAAACGCTGCTGACAATTGCTCATTTTTCTGTATTTTCTGAGTACTTTCCATTCACGCCTGGTAATCTTTCCCCCACTGTCCCACTTCCTACAAGCACCTTATCTGTGTGTTCTTGAACTTATCACTGCAAAATTGAATTCTCATTTACAATGGAAGTAGTAGAAATCTAGCCTGCACCAAAGGAAAAAAAAAAACACAAAAAACCCCACCCACTTTTCAATTAGTTCAGAACTGCTGTGCAATTAAAAACAAGAAAATGACTGATTAAAATGAAACTTCCAACAGCAGAGTTTTGCACTGAGTTTAAATTTCTGTTTTCCTGAATCATACTGTCTGAAAATTTCTGTTTATCAGATAAAGTCATATCTGATATTTCATATCATAGGAAGTCATATCTTCCTATTTCTTGTTTATGGGCATGCTGGACATGAATTTGCCTAAACCTTTTTGAACCTGCTGATACTAGCAGTCTCACCCACCTACTGCAACAATAGATTTCAGAAGTATGTAAAGAACACCCTTTTATTTATTTTAAAATCATCTCTTACCTGTTTCAATGAATGTTCTGTGGTTCGAGTACAGAAGGATTCCTAAGGGACACCAGCATTCCCTAAATGCTCACATGCTAAAATAAATAGCCAGCAGGTTTCTGGGTGAAATGTTAAAGTGAGAATAGAATCATAGAATCATAAAATGCTTTGGGTTGGAAGGGACCTTTAAAGGTCATGTTGTCCAACACCCTGCAGTGAGCGGGGACATTTTCAACTAGATCAGGTTGCTCAGAGCCCCATCCAATCTGACCTTGAATGTTTTCATGGGGGACCTCTTTCATCTCTGGGCAACTGTTCCAGGGTTTTACCACTCTCATTGAAAAAAAAAAGTCTTCCTTACATGTAGACTGGTCTAGCTGCTTTTAGTTTAAACCATTACTCCTTGTCCTGTCGCTACAGGGCCTACTAAAAAGTCTGTCCCCATCTTTCCTATAAGCCCTGATTAACTACTGAAAGGCTGCAATAAGGTCTCCCCAGAGCCTTCTCTTCTCCAGGCTGAACAAGCCCAACTTTCCCAACCTGTCCCCACAGCAGAGGTGCACCAACCCTCTGAGCATCTTCATGGCCTCCTCTGGACTCACTCCAACCAGGCGATATCCTTCTTAAGCTGGCATCCCAGACCTAGACACAATAGTCCAGGAGGGGTCTCATGAAAGCAGAGCATTGGGGGAGAATCTACTCCATTGACCTGCTGGCCATGATTCTCTGGATACAGCCCAGGATGTGGTTGGCTTTCTGGACTGTCAATGCATGCTGCCAGGTAATGTCCAGCTTTTTGTCCATCAGTACCCCCAAGCCCTTCTCCTCAGGGCTGCTCTCAATCCCTTCATCCCTCAACATTTACTGAGGGTTGCCCCAGCTCAGGTGTGGGGCCATGCACTTGGCCTTATTGAACCTCATGTTGCCCAGAGATGTTGTGGATGCCCCATCCCTGGATGTCTTCAAGGCCAGGCTGGATGTGGCTTTGAGCAACCTGGTCTAGTGCAAGGTGTCCCTGCGCATGGCAGGGGGGGTGGAACTGGGTGATCTTTAAGGTCCCTTCCAACCCCAACCATTCTGTGATTCTATGATTCTATGTTGCTCATATTAGCCCACTGCTTGAGCCTGTAGAAGTTGTGCGTCTCAACTGCGACATTTACATGATGCAGGAGATGCAGAGACACATGTTCCAAATGAACCTCCACTAATCTACTTTCCAGATGGATATATTTGGAGGAAGCAGCAGTCAACATCTTGACTAGAGATAGCAATCAGTTTTTCAGAACTGTGAATTATTTACACTTTTCTAGCTGAATGAAAACCCTGTGGAGTATAACCAGGAGTATAAAGATACCCGTCATTTCATTCATACCTATGTATCTGTTTTCAAATACAGTTACTATTTTCCCAAGTTTCTCACCTTAATAAAGGTACTGGTGGATGAAAATCTGAACATGAGCTGGCAGTGTGCACTGGCAGCCCAGAAAGCCAACCGTACCCTGGGCTGTATCAGGGGAAGCATGGACAACCGGTCAAGGGAGGGGATTCTCCCCACCTGCTCTGCTCTCATGAGACCCCACCTGGAGTGCTGCGTCTGGCTTCTGGCCCTCATCATAAGAAGGATATCGACTGGTTGGAGTGACTACAGAGGAGGGCCACAAAGATGTTCAGAGGGCTGAAGCACCTCTGCTATGGGGACAGGCTGGGAGAAGTGGGTGTAATCAGCCTGGAGAAGAGAAGGCCCAGGGGAGAGTTTATGGAACTTTCCCTGAAGGGGCGGGGCCGACAAGGAAGCTGGGGGGAGACTTTTTACAAGGGTGTGTAGTGACAGCACAAGGGGTAACAGGTTTAAACTGAAAAAAGGTAGATTTAGATTGGATATCAGGAAAAAGTTCTTCAGGGAGAGGGTGGTGAGGCACTGGCACAGGTTGCCCAGAGAAGCTGTGGATGCCCCATCCCTGGAAGTGGTGTTCAAGGCCAGGCTGGATAATGTTTGGAGCAACCTGGTCTAGTGGAAGGTGTCCCTGCCCAGGGCAGGGGGGTTGGAAATTGATGGTCTTTTTCTATAAAATCTTTCTTTCCTTTTAATGGGTTGTCTAGTTTTTAGTGTTATTTTGACAGCTGGAAAAAATTGATGGTGTCCCATTCTTCTGAGAATAGACACATGAAAGGGAACAGACTGGTCCATCTTCACAGTACCCAGAATACCAGCACAGCAACAGAGGCTTCATGTCAAATTTGTGAATGCTCCTACAATAAGTTGCAAAAGCTTGTCTGAAGATTGATGTTGTAGCTGTCTATTTAGGAAAAGTCTCTTCCGGTAGCAAGTCTTAACCAGATTATTGTTGGCATTCAGTGGAACAAGAGGGATAATTTCTTAAATCTCTGAGACAAGTCAGCATTGCAAGCACAGTCTTTCTTAAGATTTAAGCATCTTGGAAGAGACAGCATGAGAAATAGGCTGAGTTTTCACTTTGCCTGTCTGGGTCATAAGTAAATAAATTATGGTCTGATGTGAGCTGCAACAGTCTCCTATGGGACAGAATTGAAAGGGACCACTTGCAAAACTGAAAAGGTACCACTGCCTTTCCTGGGATGCCTCACTATACACTGCTCCCCAGTACTGAGATGAGACTTTTGTTTATCATCATGAATACAAGCCTTCTATAAGGAGGTACCACACCTAAAGAAAATCCAACCCATTATACCTACTGTACCTTTTGCAAGGGAAGTTGGCAAAGCTGAATAAAAATTCTTATGTCATCAGAATTTTGTCATTATTATTGCTGTTGTTACTACCTCCAGCTAGCAAGGGCAGCTGTAAAAACAGAGGGGTAACATCATCAGAGTATGTCCTGAATTTTGGCTGTCTGTTCTATTTCCATTTTTGTATGCTTCAGTTTTCTACTAGCATGCCTCCTCAATGGTTTATTGTCAACCATTTTACCCACAGCACCCCCTAGTCATGCCTCACATTTGTGCGTCTTGTACTTACCTGAAACCTGAAACCAACAACAACAAAAAACCTTCCTGGAACTGGTATGTTATTTCCTGGATTTCACATTATTCTCTCTGATTAGATAATTATTTTTTATTCATCATCTGACTGTTGAGAACATTTAGGATGGTGACTCTGCACTTGTCTTTGTCCAATACCTGACATGGCTGGATCCTGATCTTGACTGACCAGGGAAAAGCTTGTTAATAGCAAGAAGTATGGTATAATTCCATAGTAACCTGTTGATACATGGAAATACATTAGCATGTAACAAAACCAAAGGATGGTGTCTTTCTATGAGCATGATGACAAGCTTTTATGTCTAAGCTAAATTTGATATGTATTTTGTGCAAAATGTAGATTGTATTACATATCTAAAGCCCCACATTAGGACATCCATTTCTTGGCCTTTAATTATATGATTGTTGATTTGATTTCTGATATTATCAACCTATTTCTGTATGATTATTTAACATGTCTGTCAGTGTTAGTAAAGAATGAAAGCAGTGAATATATGCTCTGTTTATATGAAATATTTTCCTCAGTTACTTTAATTTGCAAAAATTGTCAAACCTTCAGAGCTCAGTCAAATACTCTTTACAGTTTTCTAAAATATTATCATAAGAAAGAAAAACATTCACTCAACCCTGCCCCAAGCAGTTTTTCCATATGCTTCTAATGATGCTCATCAATTTGCTCACATTCCCTTTGCTCTCTTTTTTTTTATTCTCCAAGACTGTATTCCATTTGAGAATAAACTTAAATCACACATAAATAACCACCAGCATATTCAAAATAACAATGCACAAGTAAAAAATAAATAATTTAAGACATTCAAAGGTATCCATTTTGGCATAAAAATTAACAATTTGCAGGATAAAAATGCCAAGTTTCTGACAACCCTCAGAGGGGCCAACTGATTTCTCAAGCATTTTAACAAAGATTAAAAAATATTAAGATGGCTCATCTTAGGCATCTGCTTCTTCCACTTCTGACTGTGGCTTCTCTTGTTTGCTGGGCATCTTCACAGACTGTGGGTGAGGAACTGATCCTTCCCAGCAGAAGGAGGGAGGTCTGGTAAGGTAGGTCATACCAAGCCATAGCACTGAAAATGTCATTGAAGTTGTCCACCGAGTTACAAACAGTCCCCTGAAAGAAACTGATAAACCTCCATTACCGACAGCAACAGAGACTGCAATAAAGTATAATATCAGAGTTCAACCACTGCCCAAATTCAATGATCAGATGTGTTCTGGGCTACTCCAGTGCCACAAGCCACTGAGTATCTGCTGCTTGGCCATCTTGCTGTGGCTGGGGAGCCCTGGACTTGTTCCTGTGGGATCTACTGTAGGTGATCCTACACTGGCAGGGGGGTTGGACTAGATGATCTCTAGAAGTCCCTTCCAACCCCTTCCACTCTGTGAATCTGTGAATCTGTGACTACCAATTCTGCCTTTGCAGGAAGTAAAGGTGGAAGAGCCAGCGCTTCCCTGGTCTGCGTTAAATGTAACCTGTTGGCTTCCTGGCCTGGAAAGTCCTGCCGCCTCCGATTTCAATGGCAAACATGGATGCTGCTGGGGGGTGAGGGAAATATAGTACCAATGAGTTTGCTTCAGGGAGACAAGGTAAGAAACACCCTTTTGCCATCTTGAACCAGGTGAAAAGTTCCCTCATCAATGCCTCTAGGCTGACATCTCAGCAGCATTCGGGAGTCGGGACTTTCATCCCTATGGATGTAAGAAGCAGCCTATGAAGAAAATTCTGTATATCCCTGTGGGAAGGTTTGTATCTCCCCCACCATCCATGACATGTATTAATATATCAAGGGCTCAAAAATAATTTCTATAAATATTGGTGTGTAAAAAACATTTGTCCCTATGAAGGAAATCTCTAGTAATGAAATAGTTCCTGAGAACTTAAATCACTTAAAATCCAAATCACTTAAAAATTGGGATTTCGTGTCTAAGAACTGGGGACCACAATGCAATGCAGGTTGTTTTTCTGTTGCTGAATGAGCTTTCCCCAAAGCTGTAATTAGTTAAGTAGCTAGTTTAGCTCTGCTGGTCAACTAAACTTGGCCAGACTATCATGTTGATGTACTTTGGTTTCCACGCTGTTGCTTCTGCAAGAAATGTGCTTTGGTACCCTCAGCTTGATGGATAAATTTCTGTTATCTTATTATATACCACTCTCTTTGTGATTCTTACTAGACAAAGCCCTTTTCTGAATACATTTTGTCAAGTTTCTTTAGACTGAATAACAACAGAAATGTTTGTACAACAAATTCTTCCTTCAAGTACTCAGTTCCTTTATATGTGTGCATACACATTTGCAGTGCTTTCTATTGTTTTTCTGGCATATCTCAGAACAATTCTCTTCTGATGCTTGCTATTGTTTGTCTGAGATCATCTTTGTTTATGCGATCTGGCAAAATTGAAATGAAACAGCTTTTCCTGAACTGGTTTGAAGGCTGTGTGGCTCTGGACCCCAAGGAAAGGCTGTGCCCCCTCATACAGGGTGACAATTTGAAACCATTGTTAGTTTTGTTCTCTGCTCTTATGGGTCCTTTTTACTGGGGGATATGAAATGATTCAAGTAATGTCCTCCGTGCCGGACCAGCAGCCCCACCTCAGAGCATGCTGACATGACAACCATTAATGCCGGAGCTGGAAGCAGCAGCGGGAGGGAAGGCTGACCAGGCAAACAACACTGGGATCTCCTGGGCTGAGGCAGGGCAAGCGAGTTGATGCTACACCTGCCTCTATTGTGTTTGTTCTGTGCATGACAGAAGGATTTCTGTTCACCAGGCTTTTGCTAAAAAACACTTCACAAAGCTCTGCCTTACATAGTGCAGTGAGAATTAATATCTTTTGTTTTACCAGCAGATGTAGTCCAAAACTGTGCAAGTTCCAAATAAATAGGCAGTGCAGAACACAATGCATCAGTCAGGATTTGAAGTCAAATTATGTCTAAGCTCCAGAGTGCAGGAGTCTGGTTTTGCTAATAAAAAATGCAGTACTCATTTTCTTGAAAGGCTTAACTTGGCTGACAACCAGATGGCACTTCTGATTTTTCTTCTCTGGGGCAGGCTGGAGATTTTTTTTTCCCCATCGTGGTTACTGATGTAGGAAAAATTTCTTGGCCACTTCTGCATCTCCAGATGATCACTTCTTGCTGAGGAAGCAAGGGGGTTCACCAAGGTTTTTGCAAATATGTACGGAGGCATCATAGACTGATATAAAAGAACATGCAAAGATTTGTGTAGATGACAAGGCTGTTACAGAAATACAACTGGTTTTGTTTTGGTTTTGGTTTTGTTTTTCTCTCTGATGGGAAATGTCACCATTCTTGAATGTTTGGGTCTTTTTTCCACAATAAAGCCATGTATGCTCACTTTGGAGAAAGAATTATATTTTTACTCATGAGAATGTACAATAATACAAAAATTAAATCTATGGATTATAAAGCAAATGTGTTGCAAGGAGGAATAGGGATCTGCTACTCCAAAATTTATGTGGCCAGTATTTACTGTGGACAATATTTCACTATTTTAAAAGAAAAATATTTCTTTTCTTGTTCAGGCAGTAAAAGCACTGAGCTGAAACATAACATAGTAACACATGTAAGTTACACACAGGAAAATGCTTTATTTATTAAAGGATAAACGTGTATTATTCCAACTTACACCTTTATACCCCTTTATACCCAGCCTTCCAGCCATAAATTTTGTTTTAGGTCTGCATAGAGAGGCTCCTGTAGTCAATAGAAAGACTGCTGTTGAATTCTGATGGCCTTTGGCTTAAGCTTTAAAGGAATATATACTGTGTGGTTTATATTTTGATGAATTGCTTGTCATATTCCCTCAGATAATTCATGGCTTCACTGGAGAGATAAACCCAAATCTTGTGCAGTCACCCCATCTTTTGTAGGTATTGCAATTTAAAATGTATCAATCATCTGGCTGTCTTTAAGAAATTTTACAGTATCGTAAAATTATATAAGGCTAACATTTCAGAGATCAGAACTGGAGAGATTTTGCTAGCACTTAAACTGTCATACATATATCCAATGGCACATTTAATTTGCAATGAATTCCAGTGAATACTCAGAATTTCCAAAATGTTCCCACTACTTCCTACAACTGATTCATTGTTATATGATGGACAAGAGGTAAACTGATAATGGAGCCATGTTCTGGAGCCCATCCCCAGGCACTGCACAGAGTCCTGCATGAGCAAGATTGGCTTCATCAGCAGATACCAGCATTATGTTACAGTCAATGAAAACCTTGTTCTCCAGCTGTGTGAAAGGCTGAGAGGGAGGTCAGGGTGTTGGGTGGCTACAGGGTGTATGGGTGCATGATCATCCCTTGCAGCAGCAATAACTGTCTGAAATCATCCCTCAGTAGCAAACGATTCTTGTCAAGAGCTTTTTCCCTGTCTAGTCCCTCATTCTGGAGGAAAAAGGAAATTAAACTGCTGAGGAGCCTTGCAATAGGTCTAAGTCAAAGTATGCTTGTAAGAATAACAGTAGCATTTAAGGATATGACCTTGTATTTATAGTATTTTCTTGCACTACATTCCTG
>NW_010239037.1:0-36581 GCF_000690775.1 Eurypyga helias | reverse complement strand
ATTCCTGCTTTCTACTGGAACAGGATTAGGACTTCATTCCTGTTTCAGCCACATTTAATTATTATGAAAGCCTGTGTGCCATCATAATCCTGATCTTTATTTTCTGGCTCCATTCAAATGAGACTAGTGAGTTTATGAAAGATTAATTTACCTGTGAGAAGGCAGCACCTACTTTCCAGTAATTGGAGTGTTTTGTTTTTTTTTCTACAGGTCATGTTTTTGGTGGAAATATTTGGACATTTTAGAATAATTAGTCATCCAAATTCCAGCAGGGACAGGAGAAGGCAGCAAGGATTCTTAAATTAGCTTACATAAGTATTCTTACTGGAAATCGTGCGTGTTATTCCTTAAGAGTTTTTGCGATGCATCTTCTGCACCAAGGTCTTCCAGCCTTTCACGTCTTGTGTAGTGGCCATCCAGAAAGTGTCTGGCAAATAGTCTCACAGGCAAGACTAGCAGACACAGGGCACGATTCATCTTTCCAAATTTTAGATATCTGTGGTGGCTTAGAGGAATGAAAGAGGAACTTCTTGGTATGATTCATCCTAAAATAGATATCTGAAGTATGTTGGATGATTCAAACTCTCAGTTTTTCTGAAATGGAACCTAGGGTGATTAGCACAGATAATATGTAAAATCAAGCAAGATGCATCTCATCCAAAAGTGTCTGGCAAATAGTCTCACAGGCAAGACTAGCAGACACAGGGCACGATTCATCTTTCCAAATTTTAGATATCAAGCAAGATGCGTCTCATCCATAAAATGGTTGTGGGCATTAAATTAGAGATGAGTGGTAGTTATATGGTTCTTGTATTTGGGAATAAAAGTTGCTGATCATAGCAAAACTAAAGGTCTTTCAAATCTTTTTTGAAACAGATGACTGGTAAGTGTGCATTTAAACGGACAAAAATGGCAAAGCTTTCTCAGGATGCAAATTACATCATATCTGGTGTGTAACCCTCAGATCTGAGACTGAAGGAAAGTTTGGTTTAAGGACTTCCCAGGCCATTCACCACAAAGTTGGATATGAATAGTTTTGATTTCAATAAATAGGATTAAATAAACACTGCCGGGAGATCTGTAGTGATCCGTGACACATTTCTGCCTGGAATTAGGAAATAATATTAGTCGATTTTATCTTTTTCCTTTGAGCAGAAGGAATGGAACAACAGTTGTACCCAGGATGCCAGCATTTGTCCCTTTAATTTAAGGATGGTTTCTAATCTTAAAAAAGAAACAGTGTGTGTAAGCTTTAATGAAAATAGTTCTCACCCATAAACACAGCATTATGAATGCCTCAGACACTAACAGCAAAAATAATCTCTGCGAATAATCACCTTAATAATGATTTTCATTAATCTTTGTTCAGAGCTATTCTCTTTGATTGAGATGAAGGGGAACAGTAGGTAGTGCAAATTCAGAGCAATGCCAGGTACATTCAGAAGATACTCTAAGGCTTTGCATTATAAAAGCCCCTTCTGATCTGCCATGTGTATAGAGAAATTGGCATGGTCCCTCTTAATAAAAGAATAGCACAAAGAACTTTTATCAGAATAAAAGTTGTGTTCTCATTAGATATTGCAGCATGGCTTCACTTACTATGAATTTTTTCCCTTGTAATTTTCTTTCTGAGTTTAGTGGTCCCGCAAGGTATAGGAAGAAAATATTCACTGACTGCATGACAGTTTTACTAGGATTTGAACTTCTCACTGCTTGAATGTAAAGCAGGATACTTTTCGTTGCTTGAGAATGACAGCGAGACTAACACTGCTGAAGAGGGAAGCCCTAGAGCTTCGATCCTGAAAGGCAGGACGGGGGAGCTGGAGGCTAAGAAGGTTTGTTCCATTACTGTTACGTCCACTGGATTCTCTACCCTGATTCTGAATAAAAGAAACTCTTATTATAAATGCTGTATGCTCAAGGTGCCTGTCAATCAGGAGAGGAGACCAAAACCCTCAGCTTTCAATCCAATTCGCTCACCTATCAATAAAACTAAAGAGTATCATTGGTAAAGACAATCTCTGGAATGTGGGAATAGACACTGAACAATGCTTATGTTTTCTGGGCAGATGGCTGGTTCTTACTAGTATTGGCCATACTGTAGAAGACTAGACCCAAAACATACTAACCCAAATCCATACAAACTAATGTTCAGTCACATTCATATATTTAATATTTTCCAGCGTTTAATTTTCTTAGATGGTCTAAGGCTAGCCAATAGGAAACACTGGGAGCAGCCTAGGAACACCAATGACATAAGCCACGTTATTTTTGTTTTCCTAGTTTTTTATCCTTTTGACTTGAAGTCTTGGATTAATTCAGAAACTTATAACCCATTTCCTCTCTTTTGTAGTTCAGGAGACAGAATTCATGTAATTATCTTTAATCCTAGGTTGCAAAGGCAAAATCCAAATGACATTTCCTGTTTTGCTGCATGCTCTTCCAGGACTATGATCTTGTCACTTTGTGCCCAAACATGACCATGGTATGGCTTCAGAGACCTGGATCAGACATTTCTTCTTGTGCAGTACTGTAAACCCAGAACAACTTGGGAATTACTCTGATATAGCATCGCTGTCATTAGTTATATTTACACCAGTAAATTAAACTTTCTTAGGAAACATTCCTGGGCACTGGAACTTGAGTGTCCCCAGTGTTAGAACACTAGGATAGCCGTCAGACCATTTTTGGCCTGTACTTACTAGTGGTTAGGGGCATTGTTTGAAAAAACTGCTTACCAAAGACGATTTCCAAGAGACAGTCTACATGCAGATGTTCAGTTTTGTAGGGTAAGAAGATGGGCATGGACCATTCTGGGCTAGGAACATTTGATTTATTAGTATTGATACAAGTCTTTCCATTAATAATTTTTTTCTCAACTCTGTGGTCTCCAAGTTATTATATTTAATTATGTATATTTTATTTGAAAAAATGTATTTTTATCAGAACAGATAATTACTTGGTAGATTTATCAATTTCTAAAGATAATTTAATTTGTTAAGATTCATGCTTACATTTTTAGTACCTCCATGTACCTAGTAATTACTATGAAATTAATTTTAATCTATTCTTAATCCGTGTTTGTTCTTCTTGTACATCTAACATGCTATTACTATTTTCTGTGCTGTTTCGATGAGTATGTGTGTGTTTGCATTAAGAAATGAAGTACTGTATAAAAATCTTATGAAAAAACCTGGAAAAAGCCCATAAGACCTTGAAGGCAGTGTCAGCAATACATCTGTTCTTCCTGACAGATGTTTGTCAAGCATGTTCTTGGGACCTTCAGTGATGAGCGTTTTGCAGTCTCCCCAGACAAATCTTTCCTGGGCTCTACAAACCTTACCTTTACAAAGCTTTCTGCAGGTCTGGGCTGGACCTTTCTGGTAGTTTAAAGCTGTTGCCTTCTGTCTTCTCATCACAGCCCTAATACTGTCTTTCCTCATAGCCTATTCCAGACCTGTGGTCATTCCCATTGCTCTTCTTGATCTTTTTCCATTTGATATGTTTTTGTTTCTTTTGATTGGTTGACTTTTGTTGCTGTTTTGTGTTGCCCACTGTAGTGTCTGTGATGTCTGCTTAAAAATGCATTGAACCTTTGTCATCCACCTTCATAAAGCAATCCACAAAGATAAAATGTGACATAGCTCTCTATAACATGAATTAAGGAGATGGATGCTTGTACAACACCATGCCTTCTTCCTTCACTGTGTAACTGAGTTAAGATCAGGAAATCAATGGTGAAACTAATATAGTTTTCAAGAGGCCAAAGACCTCCTCTGTAAACTCTGAGATGCATAGTAGTGGTTGAGTGGAAAAATGAAGTGATTTGCATTGTTCTCTTGCATCAGTCCTGAAAGGTGACCACAAATGTTGCCCCTGCCAAGAAAATGCATATTCCATTGCATGCATAAATCTTTGATTCAGGAATGGAAAGTAAAAAGATAAATCTGCTCAACTGAGTACAGAAGAAAACAAGCTACAAGTATAATTTTAACAGTAAATTTATACATGGTGAAGGTGTTTCTGCACAGTCTTCTGATTTCAGTCTGCTTCTGTGAGCATCCTGTCTTTACCACTGTTGAAAAAGCTGAACAAATGTAGATCTTAAATAACAACATTTCCAAGCTAATGCAGGGAAAAACAGGGAAAGAAGGGGAAAACTTGTAACAGTTTCTATAATATTATTTCTTAATTTATGTATATCTATTTTTTATGTATTCAGAATGTATCTATCAGACTCCTGCAGAACAAGTCCACTGCTATGTACATTCTTTGTCTTAACTTCCACCCTTCTAAACATTAATTACAATGATATTCTGAATGTCTCAGTCCTGTGAGGATACGTCTGTGCCTGTATTATACCAGTTAGCTATTTTGGTTTTGTAACTTTCAGATAAAACATCAGTCATTTAATTTCTTTGCTATACAATCAAACACACAGAGGCTTATCTGAACCTCCTGCTAATTGGCCGCTGTTAATTCGTATAAAGACGTGTTTGATAAAAGCTAGCATAAAGACAGGAGAGTAAAATTTGAAGCGGGGACTTGAACATTCATGTACTGAGTAATGCCTCAGATTAGGTGGTGTGTGCATAAAAGTGGAAACAGCTCTATAAGGAGTGGGACCAAAGGCTTTATCCTTTCAGAAAATGGCAGAGTGAATAAACACCTAACTCTGTGGACATTCTTCTGCCCCAGGATATGAACAATAATATGGTCTTCTGATGGACATTACCCCTTATAAAAACAGACTGTGCATTTCATCTCATAGCAATAAGGAATTTAGGTTCACAACATGTACATAAAGCTTAGCTGTATGTTTGAAATGTACTTTGACTGGACATGCAGATCTTTGTTATATCAAAACCCATCAAATTCTGCAGCTCTTTTTCGTGGGCAGGATTTCTCAAATCACATTGAACACTTCTGGGTTTTATTCCTCCCCCGCCAATTTTAAGCACTTGGCAAGCACTGGCTGAAAATCAGTACTCTTTTAATTTATAATCCAGCCCTTTGGCTGGTCCTCTTAAAAAAATATTGCCTTTAATTGCTTTCCATGAGGATAAGAACATTAAAGGTACAGACAGTGAGAGCCAACCATTAGAGATGAACCGATAGAACATGTGATCTCTGAGCCACAAAGAAGGTGTGGTCTAAGTAGACATTACTGTGTCCTGAAGGTTATGAAAACTGCTGTCTACTCTGGTTTCTCTGTGATTAACAAAAACCACAAAAACATTACTGGGGTTTGAGGTGACTCACCTTGAAAAAATATAATTGTGTAGCTATTGTTGAAGCGTAAGAAAAGTTAATAAGGGAAGCATTGTTTTCCTGGCTAAATAAATGATGTGTATTTGTAAAGTGCTGCCTGAGCTGAGAATCGTATTCTCTCTTCAATTGGAACCACATGCAGCAGCAATTTATTAATGTGCTAATGCTGTGCAACCTGCACACCAGCTTTCAAATAGGTTAAATGTAGCACGGCGTGTATAACACTAAGTATGGCAATTAAAACATTTCTGCATCCTAGTCCTGATCAAAAATGACTGCCACTCTATATACACACTGCTGTCATTAATGTTTCTGCCCTTGAACTTGCAGTTTGCTGTGTGTGATGCCCTGTCAATTAAGTGCAATTACACTTATGTTCCCTCATTTGGTGAGCTTGCCAATTTATGGTTCAGTTGCTGGGGATGAGGAGGAAATTGGACCACATTGCTCCTGCTGATGAGACTCTGAGAAGAAAAACATCACATGAGACACATACATTTCGGCAACTTTATCATCCTTAGGGCAACAAGGGATGAATAAGAAAATGGCAATATTTTAGGAAAAGAGAAGTGGAGACTCCCCCCACACTCCCAGAGGTCTTTTAAAATGTTTCTATCAGAGATCTGTGAAAACCTTAGGGCATCCACAAGGCAAGAATTGTGCAGACACATCATCAGCACACAAAAAGGATAGGATGCTCTTAGCCTCGTGTTTTCCTGTCTCTCATACTCCACTATCAGGAGGGTGGGAATCCCTTTCAACTTAAAGGGATGTAATTTTTCAATATTTTTAATTCAATTTAAGTCTATTTAAATGGGCTTCTTAAAATTTTCATAGAATCATAGAATCATAGAATGGTTTGGGTTGGAAGGGACCTTAAAGATTATCATAGTTTCACCTCCCTGCCATGGGCAGGGACACCTTCCACTAGACCAGGTTGCTCAGAGCATCATCCAGCCTGGCCTTGAACACTTGCAGGGATGGGACATCCACAGCTTCTCTGGGCAACCTCTTACAGTGCTTGATCACCCTCTCCATGAAGAATTTCTTCCTGATATCTAATCTACATCTTCTCATTTTCAATTTAAACCTGTTATCCCTTGTCTTGTCACTACAGGTCCTTGTAATAAGTCCCCTCTCCAGCCTCCTTGTAGGCCCCCTTCAGGTACTGGAAGGTGCTATAAGGTCTGCCCGGAGCCTTCTCTTCTCCAGGCTGAACAAGCCCAATTCTCTCAGCCTGTCCTCATGGCAGAGGTGCTCCAGCCCTCTGATCATCTTTATGGCCCGCCTCTAGAGTAATTCCAACCAGTCTATATCCTTCTGATGTTGAGGGCTCCACAGCTGGATGCAGCACTCCAGGAGGGCTCTCACAAGAGCAGAGTAGTTGGGAAGAATCACCTCCTTCAACCTGCTGGCCACATTTATTGATTTTCATCAATAAATTGTCTTTTAGCTGTATAGAAAAGGCTGAGTATGGTGGATCATATTAAGGGAGAAGGAAGGGTGGCTTTGAGACAAAGGAGAGGAAGCGATAGCTCTTGTGTGAGGAAGAGGAGGAGGATGGATGCTTCTGGTCAGGAGGTGGAAGGTCAGTAAAGCAGATGTTTGCCTGCGGTTGAAGTGCTGCGCCTTGGCTGGAAGGTACTAAATGTGCACATATAGCTGTGTGTGTGACCTCCAGCGGCAGGAGTCCCAAAGCCTAAATCCATTCTGACAAGTGACAAAACTGGGTCATCGTGTCTCAATGGCTAGGCAAGATTGTGTCAGAGAAGTCTTGGCTACTGAATGCTTTTAGAACACCAAATTATGTGTGGTTCTACAACACAGTGATTTGGGGTGGGATGCATTTCACTTCACTTTAACTCACTGAGTTCAGCATGCCATGCTGACCCTCTGCTCCCATACAGACCTGAGAGAAGGACAACCCCTAGCTCTCCAGTGTGGGATCTGAGGCAGAAACTCGAGTGATCAGTTGTATTGTGCCTCATGAATCCCTGTTTCCCTTCACTGATCTGAAAGGAGACTAAAGAGAATGTGTGTACATCCTTGGATAGCTGAGGTGAATCTCCCCATTGAGATCAGCCCTGGTGTCCCATTGAGGTGTGTCAGGAATAGCTCTATTTGAAATCCAAGAGTGCAATTCTGAATATGATCTGTCAGGGCTGTTTTTCTTCAGGAGCAAGTTTCCTCAGGTGTGCAATGATAAATATGTTAAATTCCTTTACAAAGTTGTTTGGAAGGTACAAAGACTTTGGGAGTTTTATCACATCCCTTTTGAAGCAGAATTCAAGGCTTATTTTAGTAACCTCCCAATCTTTTTCTGGTTTTGACTGTTTTTAGGATTACAGTCCAACTTCTATTGATGTTTCCAGGTTTGCAACCTCAAGCCTGAAAATCACTGACTGCTTATCTCTTGTCCCTGCAACTAACTCAGCTTCTGCTGTCCCTAGGAACACAAGCAGGGAAATGCCAAACAGACTGTGCAATTGAAAGGAAAAAAACCTGAATCAAACCAAAACAAAACCCCCAAAAAATTTAAAAAATCACCAAAACCCCAAACTCAGAAAAAGAAATCCAGTTAGACTTAGGCCCTGATGCTAGAGACATTGAAATACTTGTGTTCCAAGTTAAGGCTACAAATAAGTGTGGTTTTTTTTTTTTTTTTTATGGTGAGAACCTCTGTCTGCTGTAGTTCTTGTGTTATCAACATCTGTCACTGAGGGCTGAGCTATGATCCATAAGTGTTTCAGGCAAAAGGAAACAGATTTTCTTTCTAAAAATCAGAAATTGTCAAGCTGCTGTTTGGAGCAAAACCCCGCATTTAAAGCAGTCTTCTAACGGTTCAAGAGAGGCATTTATTCTTTGTGTGTTTTTCTTAATTCTAAGTGTCACCTGAGGCTTATCTTTTTGTCTTACAGCTGTGATTTTCTCCATGTCAGTCAGTAGGATGTCAATACTGGGTATTATGATCATATTAATTTTCTTTCCTAGAGTATACATGTTAGCATTGCATGCAGTAACTTTTTTAATATGCTACAGAGAGTTCCTTTACTGCTTTGATTGACTGATGACTTAAGAAATAGCAGTACAGACTTGCACCTCTCTTATTTCATGAAGAATGCTATCCTCTGAGAAGCTGCTGTGTTTTGCAGGGCACAACTGTGTCTCTTAATTTCAAGAAAGCAGCAGTCAGTAGATGAAATGTCCTAAACAGTGAACATACTATAGCTGATAATCTCTCGAGTTGCCATTATCCTTCTCGGTTGGAAAAAAGGTGGTGATTATTCAGTAGACCACTGTTGTTTCTGAAGAATCTAGTAGAAACCATCTAGTTAATTGAAGTTAACAGCAGCATCAGGAGAAGGCTGATCCTCTTGGTGGTTTCTGTTGGCACTTCCTCTCTTTGTTTTAAATATTCTTTATAACTTCCACAGGTCATGTTTCAACATTAATCATAATGCTGGCTGAAATCTGGCAGAATTGTTTATATGCTGTCTCCATCTGCCCAGGGCTTACACTCCAGAAACTCCCAAATGCATCTAAATCTTCATTTAGTGATTATTATGCTTCCAGGGGTAGGCTTGCCTGGGGAACAGGCTAAGTACACAGGGCCAAATTCTACAGCTGATCATGTTCTGAGAAAAATCAAAGAGTACTTTTCCATGAAACCCACAACTTGAATTTAAATATCTAAAACTTGGAACTTACAGTATCTAAGAATATTTCTTTAAATGGAATGTAAAGTATCTAAAAACTGGGACTTAAAGACAAGTTGCATTTCCTGAAAGTCTCGAGCACTGACACACTGGAATGCCCCATGAAAAAATGCTTCTTTTTATAAAACATGAAGTATTCATAGGTTTCTGTTCTTTCCTGCTTTATGAATTCTTCAATGGCCCATGGAAATCACTGAATAATAATATTTTGGGTCACTGAAATGAAACCATAAACTCTGTACATAATAACAATATAATGGCAATGAAATTGGAAGAAATTACAGTCTTGAGGGTTTGTTTCAGCTGAGAAAAGGTATGCTTCAGTTGTCTGTCTAACTGGAAGCGAATGGAGACAGACTAACGCACTTGTGCCCCATATTGCAAAGTGGTGTGCATCAAGCAGCCCTCATTTAGGCATGATATAACAACAGTTTATTAAATCAGACTCAGGGCCATGATAATCCAAGAGGATTTATGTTCGATTGGAGTCTTTTTTCCCCTGTATCTGGGTATCAAGTCTGTTGTGCAAGCTTTAGATAGTCTGTACCTTGCATACTGAGATTTCTCACATTCAGAGAGAGTATGGTATTACTGATCAATTAGCACTTCAAATGTGTAAGTATTTGCATATTTATAACTATATGCATAACCTTAATTTGTTTGTTTTCCATATCCCTTAGAAAATATAAGCCATAGGCCTATGGAGGCAGGCCAGGAGAACAGAAATCCTATAAAAGTCAGTGGTATGTATGTAGCTGTTATAGAGGATGGAAGAATGTACTTGCAAGTCTACAAAAAGTGCAAGTTTTCTGGCAAATATACCCCTTCTCATAAAATATTACATCCAACTAGTTCTTTATGATAAAAACCAAGAGATGGAGTCCAACAAGCACTAAACCTGGGCATAAGATAGACCTGGAGCTACTTCTGAGAACACATAGAACTTGAGGCCTTAAACCACTCATCTCTCAAGCTTGACAGGTATTATGGTTGTCTGACTTCAGGAGTCTGAAAGTCAGGCATCTATTCTGAAGTAGCTGTCTCATTTCCCTTTATGATCAATGGGGAGAGATCAGCAAGGTGATGATTCATTCCTCTTACCTCAGTCTGGCATGAATCATTTTTTCCACTTCTCCATGTAAATTATTTTCTCTATCCTATGCATGTATTCTGTTCTTTCAATTGCAAAACTCTTACAGCTGTTTTTCTCCAAGCCAGAAAAAAGCCTGGGGGTTGCTACCAATGAAGAAATCACAACTTTATAGAAAACCACCCCCTTCTAGGGCAGACACAGCTTCACATGCTGCACTGAGCAGCAGACAGGGCTGTCCCTGCCTGACACCACGCAAATGAAGGTGACTCTAAATGACTCCTCCAGACAGGAGGAGATGCCAAGGCTTCACCTCGTTCCAGAGAAAGCTGCAAGATGAGAGTGTCTGACGTTGTAATTTGTAAATTAAGGGCAATTATAGCAGGGAAAATAGGTTAAACCCACAATCTGTGCCCTGATTTTGGGTCTTTCTTCAGACTTTATGGATAAGCCAGAAAGAGGTTTCTATACAAACAACATATGCTGTTGTCTTAGCCTTTTTCACAGAATTCCCTTCTCTTGGCTCTCTGTCTCCTCTCTGGTGTCTTGCTCTCACAGTGCAGTGATTTTACTCCCCAGCACATGCAAGAAATAAAAGTAATACCTACAGTAATCACATCCTGCAAAATAGAGGACAAATTTTCCTTCTTAAATCCATTGACTCCTTGAAAGTTTTTTTTTTCTTTTCCCCCATATCAGCAATCAGAAAGTGTCCTGTCTTCTCTCTAATTAATGATCATTCTTTTCAAGCATTGCAGATGTCTTCGCATATGGCTCATTACCCTCAAGACAGAAACGCTGTAAGAGTTAAAGGTTTATTTCACAGGGTGCTTTTGGCAACCATGAAGGATGAAGTCATTAAAAATACTTTTAACTAAAGTGAGGGCTGCTGCACAGCCTCATATTTTGCTGCTCTTACAATGTTATGTGGTGGTTATATCTTTTGAATCAGGGTTTATGAGCTTTTTTTTTTTTTATGGTAAAATTTGCCTGGAACAGAAGAAAACTGAAAAAATAGTAATGAAATATGCATATACCATCTAGGTTCCAAGGAATTTGCTTTTTGGTAAACTTTAAATCAATAAAGTGAAATAATCAGAAATTTGTCTACATGTATATTGATGAGTGGCAAGCCTAGATAAGGATCCAGAGTGCTGGGTTAAGGAAAGAACTACAGAAAATAAAACAGGTAATAAAGGTTAAAGTTCAATTATACCCTACTGCTAGAATTTACAAAGCTTAATGATACTAGCATCTTATTTTTTCTTTCCCTGTTCAGGTTGTTAGTAGTTAGTTCCTACTTCTAAAACATGCTTAACTGAATGAAATATGATAAATAATGAAACTTTCTAAAGTGGACAAACAACCAACAGTTAACATATATGCTTCATTAATATATGTACTTCAATATCTAAGTTGGATACTGCTGCCCTTGCTGTCGAAAGTGTTGCCACTACAGTGACTTTACACATGACATTTATTCTGAGGACTGCTGTGTGACAGCCTCATCATCTTGGCAAGTTTTGTCATTGTGTTTGTAGAACTGCATCTGTTAAGAAAGTGATTACTTTAAATTTTTACTTCTTATCTGTATGTCTGAGCTCTGCAGGCCTCATACAGAGACAGATGCGTAGGCAGAATCTTGTACAGTCATCCTACTTCTGCAAGTTTAGAGTGTCTTCCAGTCAATGTCCATCAAAGACATGACTATGCCTTCTGTCAGTGTCTGTCTGCCAGTCCTTCTCCAGTGGCAGAAATACGAGAACTGGTGTGACCCTTCCTGAAATTTTGTGTGGTTTTCTATGTGGAATATAAATAAGATTTAAGATACGTTTCTTGTTCCTCGAACAGATGGTTGCAATGTCTGCGATGGTCTTAGCATAGGATGCTGAAATACAGGCATCAGGAAGTGTCATCTTCCCCTTCAGAGAACTCATTTGAGCCAACAAGGCTCTGTCATGGACTCAAGGGTCACTATAAAGGCTTTAGCTCCTCTGGGTCTTTATGGTGTTTACCATGGAGGGTATTTTAAAAATGGAATTTGAGATCTTAAATTTGATCTAAATTTTATGGAAGAGCAAAGATAGGTTTGATCTATTGATAGAGGTGGTGATCATCTATCTGATCCTTTTCTGAGTATGAATCCAGATTACACTGGGTCTGATATGGAATCGATCAGTTGCACTGAGTATATCCATGATGCAGGTAAGATTATTAAAGAAGAAAGGAAAGGAGGGTTTCTAACCTAAATGATGCAAAAACTACTTTGACCAGACATTTACTAATGAGAATTTGGAAGTGCTAAGTGGAGTTCTAGAAATCCTGAAAGCTTCATGCCCAGTTATATCACGTGAGTGTGGTACTACCAAGAAAAAAGATAGGGCTTTAATAGTTGTGTTATCATTCTGCAGGACCACCCAGAATCTCCTAGGTAAACAAATCTGATAAAAATATGTAAATTCAGCTTTATAGCACCAATAATAGCAGTCAGGAATCCAGCAGTTCTCTGACCCTATCAAAAAATTTGCTGATTTTCAGGACTGTATTTTCAATATCACAGGCTCTGTTGTAGCCATAGATGCTCGCCTGTACCAAGCCTCTCGCTGGGATTTGGCTTTATCCAGATGTGCATTTTCATCAGCTGATAGCATCTAACTAGGCCTTTTTCAGGAACAGTTGTACATCCTCCAGCTGTGACGTACAGGCGCTATGTTTCTATACATACAAATGTGTTTATATACCTTCCTCTATACATGATTGTCACTTGAGCTCAAATTTCTTCAGCATTAAATTGATGCTTTCACGTGCATGTTAATAAGTAGAGAAAAGACAACTGGACATTGTGTAACTCCGCTGATGGAGGACTTGATGCTTGCAGGGAAAGACCTGATCACAAGTGACAGGAAGAATATGAATATTTTTAGGAATTTTAGCATATTTCTGCCTATTGCCTTTTTCAGGCGTCTGAAGTATCGAAGGTTCCAGAGGTGTCAAAGGAAATGCATTTATGTATAGAAATTGTAAAATCTTCCATCTGTAGCTTTAGTTCTTGGTCCTAGTCTGAATCCAAATTATATCAAGCTTGGAACTGAATGTAAATTGGCTATGGCTATGAATAAATATATCAAGGTTGGATGTCTTGAGTTTCTTGGATTCTATTATGTTTTAAGTTAGTTTTATCTTCAAATGCTGCCTTGACTGTTTCAGTTGAGGGTCATATTAGTCGTTATAGCTCTGCTGTTCAGCTTGAAATATTTGGGTTACCAGTCCTTCTGGGTGTTCCTGTCTGTAACGAAGCCTAGGAATGGAGATGTGTTGTGGCCTAACTGACATAAGCAATGTCCATAAGCAAAGTCATGCTCTGTGGAAAGGCTTTCCAAATGCTCAAGCTCCTTTTAGTGAAGGACCATAATTCACTGCAGGAGCTCTACTGTGTTCTGCAGAGAGTTGTAGGCACTCAGGATTGATGAAGCAGTTTAACACCCTAGATAGCTCCTTGGAGACTCATTTGGCAGCTTCAACAGAGGCTGACAGGAAGGTTGTAGGCCAGTAACAGAGCCTTACTGTTGCAGCCTTAAAGAATGTATTACATTTAATCTACCTTCATGTACTGTGGCTAACATCATTGTTCCTTACGTAAAGGACTTCAGAAAAATATTTGATGAGTACAAGAGGCTCATTTGAGAATCTGCATTATGTAAAGATAATGATTTATTGTCCTGTAATGAGAACAGGATTAGCTTTTCATGTGATGTTGGAAGCCATTTCCACTGAATCAGAATAATTTATTACCCAGAAACTGGAAGGTCTCTTGCTGGTGTTCAAGACAATGAGCATTTTATTATGCCCTCATGTGTGGCTTCTAAACTGAAGATCAGGCTGGCCAGTTGTGAGAGCTGGGCCACAAACAGTACATGACAGTTCTGTGCAAGCAAACATGTATAGGTAATATGAATGTCTGTAGCCTTACCGAACTATAGATCGAAACCTCTCAGGCTAATTAAATGGTATGTCATCACCACGATGGAGAAGACATCAGTCAGCTCTTTTAAGTGTCATTAATCAGAAGTAATCTGTAAATAGGGAAAATAGCAGTGCTAGTGTTAATATATGGACTACCTCAAATAGAACAAAATTTTGTTATCTGGGAAAATTTTCCCCTTCATGTCTGAAGAATTTTCTTACTGTGTGGCAACCTCACATGCTGCCAGTCGTCTGCACATTACAGACTTTAGATGCCTGTAACCTAGTTTCTTATATCCCTTTACTTCAAACTGAACTGTGTTAGGTGAGGAATGAATAGGGCAGCTGAAGATTTTTTGACTAGAGCACTGAATATCCAAATCAGATGTCATGAGACAGCCTAGTTCAATGCCTGGTTCTGTACATTTACTGAGTCTGAGGAGTGGGAAGAGCTAGAATTATGGATTTCTGAAGTACCAGTGCGTGTAGAACAGACATAATGGTATGAAAGCAGTGAAATCAATTACACTGGTTACAACAGGTAATGCTATGCTCTGCAACAAGTGTCAATACAGACACTAGTGTCTCTGAAATATGCTCTCTTGGTTGTCATGACATTCTCTTGTTTTTGCAGCATATTTAGCCTTGTCTGAGATCTCAAAAAGGGCTTTTCAGCTAGTATCTGGGAAAAAAGTTGGAAGATCATGGCTGGAATTTAGGTCTCTCCCCTGAAAATAGCTAAGTAATTTTTTTGTCTTTTTCCTGGTTGTGGTTCCTGCATGAAGGTAATTCACAGCTTTTGCATGCTTATATTCAACTATAGCCATAGAAACCCTTTTCTTGGCGACAGTGAAAGCAGCAGGAAGGATGTCATTTGGCTTGCAGAGATTTTATTGTTGAATGTGAGGTAGAGAGAAGAGGACTGTGGGTAGTTACAGGCTGTGTTAGTTTCTGGGGAAGGCTACTGGAAAAAAAGGAAGAGACTGGGAAAATTACCATTTGATGGTTGTAACCTTAATTGATGTTTTTTCCAGAGATGAAACACATTTTAATTCCTGATGTATTAAGATTTGCATTTGATACTCTTCCACTGCTAGCTGTTTTTGAGGGCTTCTAACATGCCAAAAACTTCCCACAAACTACACTAGTGAAGTGTGGTTATACTGCAGTGACATACCTGAGACTGAGACCTGACCGGGTTTTGTGAGAATGTTGATCAGACTTGGATCCTCATTTACACTTGCAGCTAGACACTGAAAAGAAACAATTTGGTTCTAAGAGAGTCAGTGGGATTATTCAGTACTGAACTAAGGTGTCCAAAAAACCACTTGTTTTAGCTGATGTTGAGAATTGGACCATGAAGAGCTGAAATATACGGAAAAATCAGAAAATATTCCACTGTTCAAATAAGACTGCAGTTGTGTCTAAAGCTAATGTTGTCGTGTCACCTAGTCAAAATTTTCCTAGAAGACAGCCTAAAGTATCATGTGGGTGCTCTGTTGACAGCAAGCCTATCCATTTTTCATAATAGGATATTTCAAATCATATTCGTGATTTTCATCATATTCAGGCCATTCAGCTCAAGAAACATATATGAGCTGGGTAGCAGTGAGAAACCACGTGCATCTTCTCTTAACCTGGGAGTCTATGTTGTTTTCAGAAAGAGCTTTGGAATCTGGGCAGCTGCAGAAGGATCAGCCTGAATCAGTGGCAAAACACTCTACAGTCAGTTAGAGAGTAATTTTTCACAGTAGAAATAAACTCTGAGGAACATGGTGCTATTTGATCTAAAATATTTTAGAACTTCTTTACATCCAGACAAGGAATATTAGGAGGAGAATCATGGCTTATCTTCTCCTCCTTCTGTAAATATGCCCATAATCTTATTCTACCTGCCTGGAAAGAGGAATAGAAATATTCCTCAAGCCACCTTCAGAGGAAGGACCAGAGGTAAGGGTGGTCATCCTGTAGGAATGAATGAACTCAGAAGCATCTGAGCTGAATGCAAAATAAAGGGTGGATTATGAACAGGGACTGGGGCATTGATTTTGGGGTGTGTATGTGGGGTTTCCTTCTGTTTTTTTGGAATAGAAAACTGTTATGATAAATTGAGTTTACTGTTTGGAAACTACTAGTAATCAGCTCTCAGAAGACTATACACAAAAGTAAACTCAGAATAGGTTTTCTTCTAATTGAGTGATAATAAGAAGTGCACAGTTCTAATGTGCAGGTGAAGATGGAGATACAGTCCTCTCTAATAGATATGTTGCAGTTGTGATAATGAGAAGCTATTAGTATTTTTCATGATAACAATTAGTCTTTTGATTGGTTTGTATTCCCCTTGCACCATCAGCACTTTTGTATATCAATACAATGTTGATTTACCTTTTAGTGTTCATACATACCCCTTTCAGCTGCTTAGCTGAAAAATAATTATATTGACTTAGTAATGCCATGCTCAGAAAGCATGCTACATTTATATATTTTATGCCTCTCTCACTGTATTGCTCCACCCTAATACAACTTGAAGGCTGCAGAACTAACTGTTCAAAAATCAAGAATCACCCAGCCAAATTTAACTTTAGACTGTTAATTCTGATTGTCTGAACACATCATGATATAGCGAGATGTAACAGAGAGCATATAGAAGATCTGTATCTACAGGAAAAAGGAGACTTCTGCATGGCTTGAAACCAGACATTGTCTCTTCTGTTTACCAAGGGTGCTGCTGGGATCTTCGCACAGCACAGACTGGCACCTAGTGGCTGCAAATACAGCAAAAATAAATGTTTTAGTACAGTTCATATCCTCTCAGCCATGAATTTTCCTTATATCATGATCACATTCCTGTGCAGTCCTTAATTATTCAAATTTCAATCCCTATGTTACACAGCACCCAAAATGTAGAGGAGAAAACTGGCCTCTACCTTGTCAACATGATGCTGGCTGATTTGCAGCCAGGGTTCACTCAATAATTACTTTCCTTCAGGCTTCCTAAAAATGAATCCTGTCCTGAAAAGAAACTACACCTTGCACAATTTTCTCCCCGTTGTGGTTTAACCTTATCTAGCAAATAAGTACCATTCAGCTGCTCGATAACCTCCTCCCCCTTCCTCCACTGGATGAGAAGAGTCAGAGGAAAAGACAAGGAAGCTTGTAAAGTTGATATAAGAACTATTTAATAATTGAATATAAATGAAAATTATAGTGATATTACTAATACTAACAATATTTCTACTAGTAAGTAGTTAAAATAATAGAAAATAGAACATACGATGCAATAGTTCACCAGCCGCCAACTGACACACAGCCAGGTCCTGAGAAGGGAGAGTCCGAGCCCGGGATCCCCCAGAGTCAGAGCCTCAGGGTGACAACCCAGCTGGGACAAAAGCCAGCAGACCCCCAAATTCACTGACAAAGGAACCTGCCCTACTGCAAACAACCATGCCAAGAGCTAACAAAGGAGCTAACAACCCAGCTATCAGGGTAGCCAAAGTCTTAAGGACCTCCCCAGGCCACTTCCCACCTCAGAACTGCGCATGTGCCCTGAGCCTGAGGTACCATGGAAAGAAACACTCCCTTGGCCACTCTGGGCCAGTCAACAGCACTGTGAAGGAAATCATTCCTGCCTGAAACCAGCACGCTCCCAAATATGAATATTTGAAAAACCTACAAAGACTATAAAAGTTAGAATAACAATAACACTACTAAACATTATTGTTGTTACTGAAAAAAACCCCAAAAGCATCACTGAAGAAAACTCAGGCGATGGCTTTCCCTTCATGTATATCTCTGTGGTTTTATTGACTTTGACAGACATGTGCCATTTTAAATCAGCTCTGAGTTTAGCCCTCTGGTCTCTTCCATACATGAAATAAAGCAAGTCTTACAGTATTCTGTTATCTTCACTGATATATCTGATGTCATAACACAAACGCACAAACATTTAGGAAATGCACATAAACTACCATTTGGGAGTGCAAATCACATTAAATTAAGTTAAGGCATAGAAATATATTTCTCCTCATGCACAGGATTAGTTGCCCAAGTTTGAGTTACAAGCAGTTTGTGAACTTTAGAATTAAAAGTGCCTAGCACCTTGAGTTTTCTAGCATGGTATTGCAAGATGCTTACAGAACTTTCATCACTGCAGGGTTTGAATAGGTCTTGAATAAATACAGAATAACAGTAATACTCCATCTCATTCTGTCCACAATTCTATTTGTTCTCTGTGGCAGGGTTTTTGCAAGGGGGGTGGCTTCTGTAAGAGTCTGCTAAAAGCAGCTCCCCCATGTCCCAGGAGCCAATGCCAGTTGACTCCAAGACAGACCCACCAGTGGCCAAAGCTGAGCCCATAAGTGATGGTGGTAGGGCTCCTGGGGTAATGCCTTTAAGAAGCCAGGGGAAAATGTGCTGAGCAACAGCAGCTGGAAGAGAGGATTTGGAATATGTGAGAGGAAAAACTCTGCAGACCCCAAGGCCAGTGGAGAAGGAGGGCAGCAGGTGCTCCATGTGCCAGAGCAGAGATTCCCTGGCAGCCCATGGTGCAAACCATGGTGAGGCTGGCAGTGCCCTGCAGCCATGGAGGGTAACATGGGAGCAGAGACCGCCCTGCAGCCTGGGGAGAACCCCACACTGGAGCAGGGGGATGCCCAAAGGAGGCTGGGGACTCGCGGCAGCCTGTGTTGGAGCAGGCTCCTGGCAGGAGTTATGACCCCATGAACAGAGGAGCCCTGGCTGGAGCAGGTTTGCTGGCAGGACTGGTGACCCTGGGGGGCTCAGGCTGGAGCAGCTGCTCCTGAAGCACGGCAACCTGTGAGGAGGGACCCACGCCGGAGCAGTTTGTGAAGGACTGCAGCCTGTGGGAAGGACTCAAGTTGGAGAAGTTGGTGGAGGACTGTCTGCCGTGGGAGGGACCCCACGCTAGAGCAGGGGCAGAGTGTGAGAGTGTGAGGGTCCTGCCCTGAGGAGGAAGGAGCAGCAGAGACAGCATGTGATGGACTGACCACAACCCCCGTTCCCATCCTCCTGCATTGTTGGAGGGGAAGAGGGAGAGAAATCAGGAGTGAAGTAGAGCCTGGAAAGAAGGGAGGGGTGCAGGGAGGTCATCTAAGATTTGGATTTATTTCTCATTATCCTACTCTGATTTGACTAATAATAAATAACATTAATTTCCCTGAGTCAAGTCTGTTTTGCCCTTGATGGTATTTGGTGAGTGATCTCTCCCTGAGTTTATCTTGACCCATGAGCCTTTTGTTACAATTTCTTTCCCTTTTCTGGCTGAGAATGGGGAGTGATAGAACACCTTGGGGGGCATCTGCCATCTGTTGTGCAGCAGGCTGCTCGCAGGAGTTATGCCCCCATGGAGAGAGGAGCCCCGGCTGGAGCAGGTTTGCTGGCAGGACTGGTGACCCTGGGGGGCTCAGGCTGGAGCAGCTGCTCCTGAAGGACGGCAACCTGTGAGGGGGGACCCACGCCGGAGCAGTTTGTGAAGGACTGCAGCCTGTGGGAAGGACTCAGGTTGGAGAAGTTGGTGGAGGACTGTGTCCCATGGGAGGGACCCCGCACTGGAGCAGGGGCAGAGTGTGAGGATCCTGCCCTGAGGAGGAAGGAGCAGCAGAGACAGCGTGTGATGGACTGACCACAACCCCCGTTCCCATCCTCCTGCATTGTTGGAGGGGAAGAGGGAGAGAAATCAGGAGTGAAGTAGAGCCTGGAAAGAAGGGAGGGGTGCAGGGAGGTCATCTAAGATTTGGATTTATTTCTCATTATCCTACTCTGATTTGACTGATAATAAATAACATTAATTTCCCTGAGTCAAGTCTGTTTTGCCCTTGATGGTATTTGGTGAGTGATCTCTCCCTGAGTTTATCTTGACCCATGAGCCTTTTGTTACAATTTCTCTCCCTTTTCTGGCTGAGAATGGGGAGTGATAGAACACCTTGGGGGGCATCTGCCATCCAGCCAAAGTCAACCTCCTACAACAATTAATAAGTCCTTCGCCAAACAGTACTGGTTCAATTCTGCGTCAGAGGGCAGCAGTATTCACAGGATAGACAGCACTAGAGTTGGCTTAGCTGGAGACATTTTTTGTAGTCACCTGCAGCAGACTGTTATTTTATTTCTTTCCTGTCTCTTGGTAAAGAGAAATTTATTTGTCATATAATATTTGTGATTCGGATTTGATGATTTACTTAATCCTTCTTAACTGCTCTGTTGTCCACTATGAGCTCAAGCCAGGTAACCAAGAGAAGCAGCAGTCAGCTCGTCGTACACAACTCCAGACTTCAGAAAAGTGGCCTCGCAGGATGGACATTTTTTATAGAACTGACACCTGCTCTGTACAGGTGCCCAGTTAGTAAGAGGCTGTGACATTTACAACCTTTACACAATATTCATACTGCTTGACTGCCATTTCTGCAACCTGGATTATGGAAAGGACACCATCTGCTCTGACAACTGTTTCCTTAGGAAGGCTTCACACAGGTTGGGCACAACCCCTTTTTTTGTTATAAAAAGACACTGAAGCTCATTATGTTTGCATTTTGCGTGGCTTTAAGGGCACAGAAGGAAGCAAGGCAGACAAGAAGCGTGGTACTATTTTGGGACACTTAGTTTAAGTGTAGGAATTCCATTGGCTCATGATCAATGGCACCTACTTTTTCCAGGCAATGGTGTGAAGTCAGCAATGATGTTAGTTCATGTTTCCGAAACTTGCCACGGGCATGGACAATTACGGCAAGACCCTAATATGGCTGTGGGTGGCTAACTCCTGATCATCTGCATATCATTATCTAAGACAGACAGGACAACTATCTATTTATTTATTTATTTATTCGCAGTAGAAAAATACATACCATTCACGGGGGATTTTGCAATCTGAGGAAAACAGAAATATAAAGCCAGACAAAATAACTATACTCATCATTTCTATTTCAAGTTGTTCTGCTGATTTAGCTATTTTCTTTGGAACATTTAAACACATGCTTAAATTTACATTTAATTTTAAATCAGGAGAGATAAGGACTCTGCACTGTGAGGATATTAGACAACAGGTGTATCTGCTTTGTAGGTTATGCTATACCTTAGAGACAAAGGCTATATTATGAAACCAAGAATTCGATATATGTGTTTTCTCTGCTTCACTGCTGCCTGTAACAGGGACGATATGTGCAGCAGAGCTTGAGTGTTGGGTTTGTTGGGTTATAAATTTGAGTAGCAGAAAATTTTATTTCTTTGAAAATATTTAGAACTCTGGACCTCCTCCAGAGCTTCAGAGAATTAAACAGATAAGCTTCCAGGTCCATCATAGAAATAGTGTAGAGATACATTATACTGCAAGTAAAAACTCACAGCTATTCAACATGAAGCATGCCTAACCTTTTCCATTTGTGCTAGCTTTTGTCTTCCATAATGTCTATGATAACTTTTGAAAGTGACTCCCCCAGACATGCTCTGCTGAGATGTGCACATCCCACCTATGAAGCCTAGTTCTGTTTCCTAATTTTTAAAAAGCTTACCTGTTTGAGCAATTAAAATATGTGTAAACAGACTTGTAGGTTGTTGTGGGTTTTTTTTTTGTTTGTTTGTTTTGGTTTGTTTTGGTTTGTTTTTAATAAGAAGTCCCCAGGTCCACTGGTATTATTTCTGGTTTATTCTGCAGATATAGTTCTGATATATAAATACCTTGTTATGCCAAAACATTTAAATTAATTAGTTCAGTTCCAACTATATTTTTGTCCAAAAGAAAAGAAAAACTTCTGATAAATTTCCCTTAAAATTCTAACTTTTATTATCTCTTTCTTAAACCAGCTTTATTTCATTGTTGTGGGGTACTTCTGATCTGCCTGTGGTTATTCAGATTGTCCCCCAATAGTCTTTAATTCCTCCTAGATACATGGATCTCCTTGGTGTCATTTCAGCCAGCCCTTGTGCATTGCCTGCAGCTTCAGGTTCTACATGTCTCCTGAGAGGCCAGTTTCAAATGGAGTAACATGTCATTCCATCGGGAAGTTTTTGTTTTGCAGGTTTTTTAGCAATCTAAAATATTCTTTCTGAAAGGCTCATCTCACTTACAAGGCACTTTGGCAAAATGCAACTGCATTGACAGGAGTCATTTGATGGAAAGAGGAGGAAGGTTTTGTGGGTATTTTATCCTGAAGCTGCTCAGTGCCACATAGCGACTTTCATAAACCCTTTTCTATTCTTCAGAAAGACCAAAATTTAGATTCACTAGGAAATGGGTGAATCGCTTCCTGTAAAAATCTCATTCTGTATGTTCAGTAATGGTTACAGGTTGCTACTAAGTGGTGCTTGAAATACATTAGCCTGCCTGTTGTTAATCTTTCTCCACATCTGTGGAAGCTTTGAGACCGACTTCCTGCGCCTGCTCCCACTTGTGCCTGGTACCTCGCTAGGCTAGTGAATTTCCCTTTGTTCATCCTTACAGGAGTCAGTGGAAGATGGATATATTGTGCTTCATTAGACAGCCTAAGGAAAATGTCATATTGCAGTGTTGAGCCAAAACCTCAGTACAGAGAGAAAGCACTGGGAAGATCAAGCTGCAGGAATCAATCAGCAGATAGATACTGTGAAGTTGAGTTTGGGCTGCCAAGTTATGGGCTAGTCACTGAAATGGATGAATGTGGAAGTGTAGCTGTTGCTTTTTGAAGCAGATGGCTGTATCACATCAGCTCCAGCATAACCCCCAAGTATACCCACAAGTCACCTCCCTCCATAATATCTGGACAACGCACCTGGGGACATGATTTACCAGCTATTTATTCATGGAGGCCCACCTGTCTGTAAGCAGTGCTTTTTCAAGGCATGACCCCAGAGGTCCTGAGCCCTGGGTGCCAGCTGATAAAACTTTAACCCACCAGTGAAGAACAGAAATTTCAGAAAGTCTTTCAGGCTTTTCTTTAGCTGTTTTCAAATTCTCAGTCTGTTTTGAAGAGCTTACTGGGCACAGCTCTTCTCAGAGCAACCAGTTGCTTTTCTGGAGTGTATTCCAGGCATCTGGAAAAACAGTTCTGCCTGGGAAGTTAGTAGTTGCAGTACAAGACTGTCAGTACAGTCTGATGATAGATCACACGTGCTGAGAGTCCACTTAGCCTTTTTACTCCATGGAACCTGGAGTACTGCTCTTTCATTTGTGAATTTTCCTTCTGGACCTGTGGAAACTTTGCAGGGTGGCTCAAAATATCTTTATCTCTTCCTGCCCTCAGGGCAATCTGTCCTGTAAGCAAGTGGTAGGAAAGGACTGCCTGTCTAAACTGGAGTGCTTTGTCCAATCCCACATTCTTTTCACATTAATGCAGGGATGGAGCATTTTGGAGCCCTTTAACATGCCAAGGGCCATGTTCTGACACTAACACCTGAGTTAACTATTTTGTCACCACAGGCCTAAGTCTCAGTGGAGATACTGAGGACAGAGTACCAACAGTGTCAGGATATCTGAAAGTGTGCTCTTGCTGGTTAAACAATGAATCACTTTGAAAAATCATTAGTATGTAAGAGTCCTCTTACTCCCCCTGGTGAGCAAATATTCACAGAGATCAATGAGATTATTGATGAAAAATTACTCAAAAAAGCAGCAAGGGGCTATCAGTTGGGTGCTAAATGTTCAGTATTCAGTTTTGAAAGAAAAGTATCAGGAAGACCTTTATGTTATAAAAACAGATCAAAATTTATAATGAACAGTGAAACCACACACTAGACCTAATCACAGTAATTAGACAGAAATAAGGAAGACAAATACTGATTCTGAATACTTATTCAGAATACTTATTTTAAATGTAAAATGTCTCCTTGCTATGTCTGTTGAGATTTTTATGCTATGTCAGGAAAATGGTAACTCTTGTAATATTTTACCAGCTTCCAAGATCATTAAAGGAAGGTGGCAGAAAATGAAACCTAGATATGAAGAACAAACTTTGGACGATTTGATCAAAGTGCAACCCCGTGTAAATTAAAACCGAATGCCACTGAATATGGAAGTTGTAAAAATATCCCTTCTCTGCAAAGCTTTAAAAGGTCTGTTCAGTTAAAATGTTTTCACTGACTGCAGCACTGTTTTCCTTCTGCACAGAGCGTGCAGAAGCTATAGACAGTGTGTGATGAAATGCTGGGTTAGGATGTAGTATGGCGCAGGGGAGGATGAGCATGTGCAGGCAGGCCATGCTTTCCTTGCTTTGTATTTCCTCATAGCGGTCCTGCTGCAACCAAGGGAGCTTTGCCGCTGGCGTCAGTGGCTGTGAGTTCAAACCAGTGGTAGGTGGCTCAGCACAGAGCAGTCGTCAGCAGATGCGTCAGTACTCCTGGCACAAAACCTCTCTGTTTCTAGTGCTGTGAGAGACAGCATGTTCTAGTGGGTTGAAGAAGGCTCTCAGCCAAAACTGCTGAATCCCAATTTTATCTGTGCTTCTGACTCCGATGTCCTGCACCCATCCAGAGCTGTTGGTATGTTGCAAGGATGAGGTGAGGCTAGCAACATCAGAGCACAGTACTGATTAATGCCAACAAAATATAAAGTTCTTACTAACTGGTGAGACCGAAATAGCATTTCTTTTGAGATGGACAGTACAGCTGGTAAAGCTGATACCGCAAAATTCAGCTGCATTTTGGCTTGCAGCTTCGCTTTTAAGTGAAGATCCAAGAAAGCTGCCGACTCCTGACTGCAGTTTGGGACTGGAACAAGCAAAGTAAGGACTCTAGCAGAGATATTCCAGTAAAACTTTAGAAGTGTAAAAAATATGTAGAGGTTACAAATGGCCCAGGCCAAGAATCTGATGCAAAGAATGAAGCCCTGAATTCAGTGTTTAACCTTGCCCAGCTTCATGGCTCAGGGCTTTTGAGTGTTCTGGCCTCAGGTCGAGCTGCATCTGAAAAGCTCACTTTCTCGTTTGCTGTGCCACTGGTCCATGAGCACTCACTCATCTGTTATCTGAAGTACTCATTTCCCATAACCTAAATAGGGATCTTCAGTACTTAACCTCAAACGTCCAATTTTGAAGACACTTGAGTCTGTTCTTTTTTCCTGCAGGCTGCTCCATTTGCTATTTTGACTATACTCACTGTCAGTATTTATTTCATTCTGAGGAGGTATTTAGTACATGGACAGATGCAGACAAATCTCTAACTTCAGTATTTCTTCTTCGGTTATGACTCTAGGGTGAATCCTGACTGTGGCATGTAATCACAGATATGAATAGCAGCTATTTTATTTTCCTTCTCTGCAAAATATATATTGAAATGTGCATAATGTGTGCCTTTTAAATGGAAAGGTGGGAATGTTTGAATAAGTCATAAAAAACTCATGCCAAGTGTAAAAGGACCAAAATCTTGCAATTTTAATTTTTATATGCAGAAAGCTATCAGTGAAATTTTCCATTTTCATCTTCACCTAATTGTTCCTAACTTACAGATATCTCTTTTAAAGGACATATGAAGCAGTCACTAAAGAAGAATACACAGAAGATAAACACAAACTCTTTAGTTTGCTTTGAACTTTTTCAGTAATCCAATTGTTCCATATTTTTAACTCAAGTTTCTTTATAATATTTCTTTACAGTCAAACTAGCTTATGCTGTAGTTGCAGAAACAGATAATACCTTTTTTATTAGTAATTATTTAGTATGATGTTCTGCATTATTTTAAAACAGCAGGAAGCTTCTTTGAGAAACATATTTGGAAAATGAATCAGAGAAACACTGTTCATCAGCTTTTTTTCTCATTGCTCATCAAAGAAAAAACATTTTTTTTTTTTTTGTAAAAATGGAAGTCACCGCTTTATAGTTACTTAGTCAAGGATGATCTTTTTTCCAATTTTTTTTTTCCAATTAACTTGATAGCAATAGTCTTGGATAACAATTACCTACTGAGATGGGCAGAAATGGAGTTTCTTGAAATATCACCAACATAAAAATAATATTTGACCACAATCCAATTTTATTTTATTTTATTTTATTTTTTTTAACAGGCTTGGTGTCCCCATAATAGAGAAATTAATCAGTTGTAATCTCATCACTTCTGCGGCTGAGGGAGCTTCCACATTTATAGGGAAAGGAAAAGAATATTTCCTCTCCCAACATATTCATAAGTTTTATGTTGTTTAAGTGGAAATAATGTTTGTACTGTGAATGACCCTAGCAACAAGATGATAGCAAAAGACTGTGTAATAATAGATGCCAGATTAAAAAAAAAGGCAAAACCAGTCTGTCTCCCCCAACAGAATTTTTGTTTTACTGAGAAACCTTACTTTCTCTGAGAATCTGCATACCACTCAATTTTCTATTTATTGCTGAATGTAATATTTTACACAGGATACACACACCACTTCCTGATGTCCTACGCAGCCACAGATAAATCCAGCAGAGTTTTATCAATGGTAGCATTGAAGCCAACCATGCAACTGACTGACTGTGAGTTTTCTACCTTCAACGTATTGACTCTATAAAAATGTTATACAGAGGAGAAATATAATTGAAAAAGGACTAAAATAAGATTTCCTAATATGACTTGCAAGATGACTAGCACAGAAGTATATGCTACCTTTGCATAGTTGGAAAATAAATTTTGATTGCAAAGAGAACACATTGCCTTGGTAATGAATGATGGCTCTTGTAGAGTGAAAAAGGAAAACTGAGTCTACTAAAACGTGAAAATTAAACAGTCCATTAAAAAAAAAAAAACCAAAGCAGCATTTCAAGGACTTAAAACATATGAACTGACAGAAATAAAAGCTTCTAAGTGGTTTGTGCTTACTGCTGTTCTGTGAGATGACAAAACAACCCTATGTTGTATGTGTGAACTCAAGCTATTAATCCTGTCCTAACAAAAATTATAACTGGTCTGTTTTATCCCCTGAAAATGGGCAAAGGGTAAAAGGTGAAAATGAGAAAACATGGGTTCTGTGCATTCATTAGCATACTGCTAATTGAGAATTTCCACCCTGCAAGCAGCCATGTAACCTGCCAGACCCAATTCCCCAAATACAAATTAAATCAAACATGAGCAATATGATCTTCTAAATCATCTGGTGTGTGTAATGAAAAGTAATACAAAAATAAAGATACATAGTTAGCCAAAGTATCCGCTGAAAGAGTTTTTAAGCTATGCTCAGAAAAAAATTTCCCAAGCACTGGGAAGAAAATCCAGTCTGTGCTGCAAAGAACCTCTCAGTACTTTTGGCTACAACTGACATGGTGAAGTGCTAGGCGAACTAGATGTGTTGTGCACACAACATAGCGGTCATAGAATCATAGAATGGTTTGGGTTGGAAGGGACCTTAAAGATCATCTAGTTCCAACCCCCTGCCATGGGCAGGGACACCTTCCACTAGACCAGGTTGCTCAAAGCCACATCCAGCATGGCCTTGAAGACATCCAGGTATGGGGCATCCACAGCTTCTCTGGGCAACCTGTGCTAGTGCCTCACCACCCTCTCTGTGAATAATTTCTTCCTGATATCTAATCTCACAGCTGCATTTTGTGGCATAGTCATTCTTTCTGTGAAAAGTGTTAAAGGACCTTCCAAGGTATCTTAGTTACACGTCCTTATGTCACCTCCACATACTCCATCTGCTGCCATTTTTGTTCCAGCCATTACTGCTGTTGATTCACTTGAAGCATCCTTTGTGCATGAGTTTGATTCTCTGCATTTTTACATCATGACTAGTTTCCAAAGGACATGGCAAGTGAACCATGTCCACTGAGTTTAGGAGTGACTGGTCTTTGTTAAGGTAAGTCTTGGGTTTCTTTCCATAATTTCAGGGTGTTGTATGGCTCTTTCTCTTATTTTCTAAAGTAAAAAAACCCCACAGAACAGTAGAGCAACTTGAATGTGTAGACTTTCCCCTTTCATATTTGCTTATTGCTAGCAGATGTGGTTATTAGAGACCTAGGTTTATGCTTGTAGCACCTTCATCTGTGCAAAGAGAGGAATAAAAAAAGCAAACCACAGAATCAATGTGTGGGTTTCCTTCCCCATGTCTCGTACTGAGTTATCTACTGCAGATGACAGATTTTCTTACAACAAACATATCAAGGTGAAATTCACTCAGGATACTCCTGCTTTGTCTTTTAAAAATGTTCCTGCTTTGTAACAAATGGGGTTGAACCTGAGTGACACTGGTGGTTTTAACAACTGCTCTTTTATCCTGGTGGCTGTGAAAAAACATTTTAAGAGTGAATGGTCTGAACACTGCTTTATCGATGATCACTGGAAAGCTATTTCTCTACTGAGATGACTTAAATTGTTGTTTTTACTGACTCAAAACAATGAAAGAAAAATTTGGGATGAAAACTGCCTGATTACTCTCATAAACAGTCAGTTCCTCTGTGGTGTAATGTACCTAACACATTATAGATATGAATTATCAAATGTACACTTAAAATGATAAAATGTCATTTTGATCATAATTTAACACAAAAGACTAACATCCATGTGGTAGAAACAATCCCTATTGATTTTAAAACCATGCCTGGTTCTCAGAGATTGAAAGGAAACTCTTAATCACATCACTTGAAAAGATACTCCTAGGATTATTTTTCAACCTCTTCCTAATAATTCTATGGTTTTCAGTACAGTCTTCTTATTCCAGTGAGTGCAGTCGCAGTCATCATCTATTCAGTTAAAAGAGCTCAGAGACCAGGGAAATACTTTGCCAACCTTTTTTTTTCCTAAAGATTATTCATTTATTTATTGATTCATCTATCAATCTATTTCTTTATTTATTTACTTATCTACCGATTTATTTATTTATTTATTTGTTTGTTTGTTTTTTTTATATAATACTGTATGGAAATGGGCATTTGGCTAACATGGAATAATGTTTCTGGTTCTTACTTGGTGATTATGGAACTAGGATAGCTTCCAGAAGGTTAACAGGGAATTGGCTTAAGTCCTAGAAGAGGGTTAAGATATTATCTGGCATACCAGGGATCAAGAATTTGAGAGAGAAAAAGGCAGACAGATGACTAAAATAGTTTATGCAATAGGTATCAAAGTAGGTCTTTAATTCACAAACATGTGGAGACCATAATGATGCTCACTGTGTATGGACAGTGGTGGACCTGGTGAGGAGGAAGGAATACGTAAGCAAGAAATAAAGGCAGATTTATGTTCACTGTGATGTTGGTCCCCTATAATCTTCATGTATGATTTATAAAAAAACCTTCAGACTCAAAAAATGGAAAAAAACTCCAACCCCACACTAAAAAACTGAAGGCAACATCCAAACCAAGTAGATTTGCTTGGGGCTACAAGTGATTACATCAGGAAGAAGATTGAAAAATAGAGGGGACTTGAGAAACATGCAGAGATGAGTTCACTACTCCTCAGAGACTGGGGAGAAGACAAGAAATTAATGCTGGTTTTAAGTGCACTATGACATTAACAATTTTGCAACTTAAAAAGCTACATTTTATGCTAAAGCAGCCTAGACTGAGAAAATGGAGGTGGAGAGGTGTATTGAAGCAGTAAGAAAAAACTACATCTTATACGACCCATTGTAATAACCCTGACATACATTTTGGTCTCTAGGACTTGAGACAGCCACGCTGGGAAAACTGATTCCAGGCACTCTACAAGGGTTTTAATTTACATTAGCAACAAGAAGGAAAACATGCCTTACCCTATACAATGAAGTATATATCAAGGCCATTTTATTTTCCAGAAGCTGCACAACTCCTCAAAAAGGGGTATTATTTTGGTAAGTATTTTATGTTACAGCACAGAGAAATTTTCATTTGTACAAGTAAGAGGAAGGTAGAACATATGATTTCATAACCACCTTGTGCAATCTATTACACTGCTGTGCTCTGGAGAGATGAGCAAGACCCTAGAGGCACTAACCTCATTAGCTGATTGTCATTCAATCCTACATCAGATTCTGAAATGATACCAGCTTCAGATAACAAGTAGGCAAGCACACAGCCCTCCACAGTTGATGTGTAAAGAGACATAACAGTTTTTCTTGAGAATGAGGAGGAATTCAGTATAGAAGCCAGTCTTTGCAGATGATGCCATTTAGAAGTTTGCAAGTAAAAAGCATGCTGCAGCAGGCCCAGCACTAAGAGTCAGTATATAGATGACAAAAAGAACCAACAGAGTTTGTAATCATATAGAAGTGATATTAATGTGTGGCCAAAAAGCAGAGGTAGCCTTGGGAGTCTTGTTGCACTGCATCCAGATGACTCTGGGAAGGACAAGTGGTGGAGGGGAATGTTGTGGTTTAACCCCAGCTGGTAACTAAGCACCACGTAGCAGCTCGCTCACTCCCCTCTCCAGCAGGTTGGGGGGAAGAGAATTGGAAGGGTAAAAATGAGCAAAATCGTGGATTGAGATAAAAACAGTTTAATAATTGAAATAAAATATAACAATAATATTTAAAAAATGTATTGAAAATGAAAATAACAAAGAGAGAGAAACAAAACCCAAGGAAGACAAATCATGCAAATAAAACCAATTTCTCACCATCAACAGAGTGATACTCAGCCAGTCCCAGAGTAGCACCCCCCTGGCCAAACTTCACCCTAGTTTATTGCTGAGCATAACGTCATATGGTGTGGAATATCCCCTTGATTGGTTGGGGTCAACCGTCCCAGCTGTGTCCCCTACAAGCTTCTTGTGCACCTCCAACCTATTTGCTTGTGGAGTGATGTGAGAAGCAGAAAAGACCTTGAGTCTGTGCAAGCACTGCTCAGCAGTAATGAAAATATTCCTGTATTACCAGCACTGTTTCCAGCACAAATCCAAAACATAGCCCACACTAGCTACTATGAAGAAAATTAACTCCACCCCAGCCAAAAGCAGCACAGGCAAGAAAAACAATAATTTCTTTTCCTTCCCCCTTCCATTCTTAGAGAAAAATTAATGTAAATTGTATTAAATAATGGAATTGCTGCTGAAACCCTTTCCCAGTTAAAAGAAAAATACAGACAGCCTTCATCTCCCAAATGGCCAAATATCCCTTATTTAAATCTTTGTGAATATATTGTTCATATGCCTCTGCCCCCATTTTTGGCTGGCTTCTCTCTGTCTGCATGCCTCTGTTTTTGCAAGAAAGAATGTGGGCGGTTGAATATGAGCAAATGTTTGTTTGTTACTCTTTAGTGTTTTCCACCTACAGCCTATCCTTCATGTCCTTCAGAAAAGAAGGTTGAATATTTATGTGTAGTGCTTAATGAGCAAATACATCCTTGCATATGATATGCTCTGCTTCCTGTCATGTACTCGTTATTCTCTTTGAGTTTACCAGTGTTCTCTGGTTTATAGATTCATGATTAATTTATTCTCAATCTACAAGAAAGCCCTGTTAATTCCAAGAAGTGGGTTAGATGAATTACCAGACACTACTTTATTTAGCCTGCTTATCTATTGGAATGATTTGCAATTATCATCCCATGCCTTTCTTGAGCATAACAGAAATCAGCTGTTGATGAATTAAATTAGTGACACACAGGGACATTCTTGCAGCTTTTGGGATCTCAGGCAAGGATGGAGTCCCAGCCAGCAAGAAAAGGTGTTAGGAGGGATGGTGCTCTTGGTGGGCACTGCTACTGCTTTGAATGGGGCAAATGAAAGAGGACAGACCATGTTCTGTGCCGCCACCAAAACATGTAAGGACACCATGCAAGGCCAAACTCATGCAGTGTCCAGTTGCCCTGGGCTGCCCATGGCTGCAGTCAGCCCCGCTTGTGAAAACGCTGGACATGTACATGTCTGGCATACAGTCAGTGGAACAGTTCAGGGACTGCTTTTGCTCATCTGCTTGTTAAGCTGAAAGAAGTTTTCATGGTGCATGAATTTTTACTGTCTAGTGCTTCCTCTCAATGTACTCATCAACTGTTCAGTATGTTGGATAGAATTTCAGACACCGTGTGGCTGCTGATGGAATGGGGAGGCAAAGTCGAAACCTGAGCTAAACGGATTTGCCACTGTGTGTTTTGTGCCATTAGGAGACTGAATCTGTCAGCCAGTTTTTCCAAACACAATTCAGTGGCTTCAGATATAAGCCACTTCACTTAAGCGGCTTCAGATATATTACAACTGTGAATCAATCATTTGTGAGATGGAACAGCAAAAAGGGCACTGAGTGGGAATTTGGGACACCTGTGGTCTATTCCCAGATCTGCCTTGTCTCAGCTCCAATCTTTTATCGGTATATCTTTCAATCTCTTGCTGCATATTCATACAATACCTGGAAAAGTCAGTTCACATTTTGGGTGAAAACTTTAGGTACTGGTGTAAGAAATCTTGCTAATTGATATAAGCATGCAGTGGAGCATGGACTTAATATTGGTCTTATTAACACTTATCGGACTTAATAACACTTACGAGAAAGGGTTGGACAGAAAGCAAGCATGAAGACTTCACATATCCAGTATATGACCACATATGGGTGGGTAGAAAATATACCATGTCTGCCTTTGTGCTTCCAAAAACCAATGCTGTCATCTGAAGGGAAAAACAGCACCATAATTGGTTACTAAATGTTTAGCTGAGTGTTATGTATGGATTAAGAATTGTGTGACATATGCTTAGGAGCACATGTTTCCTTCGGGAAATTTCAGTTCTAGTAAAAATTCTGAGGTCACATAATGTGACAGCTGCATTAAGAATTCATAGTTGGATAGAAGAAAATAGTTATCTTGCCTGGATTTGTAATACCTTAAAGAGGAAGAAATACCTTATTCATTTATCTCTATGAAAATAAAAACAAGCCTGTCTCTTTTTTACCATGAAGATAAATTGACAGCATCTTTAAACTACTACCTGGGAGAACAAGGGAATACTAAGAACAGGTTTAAAACCTTAAATACTGAGAAAGCATTTAACAATCATAGTCATCTGCTAGAGGCAGGTGTAGCTAATAAGGAGGAAAGGAGGGAACAGCTGTATCTTGGAGAAAAGCTCCTCGGCCATACAAAGATAAATAGCTAGCAGCTGGTTTCCCACAAGGGGTATTCTTGCTGTAATGCCCCTGTTTCTGCTCTTTGCTTAGATGAATCTTCCCTTAGGCCAAAGGGGAAGACATGTTTATACATCATAGAGGCAGATGCTGTCATCCTTGAAGATGATAATTTGTTCTGGCTGTAGAAAATTAACTCTCATTGGTCACTGTGGGAGTGGACACAGATGTTTTGTATTATGGTGTTCAAAGTCACACTAGTTATTAGGGTAGTAATGTGCTATGGCTTTTCTAGACGTGAGAAATGATGAGTGGGGAATGTGCGTCTTCATGCAGTTGAATTCTGTTTTTTATTGTAATTTATGAAGTTTCAGAAGATAACTTTTTAAGCAGCATGAGAAAAATAGAGCTTCACTGGGTGCTTACCATCCCTTCAATTTTGCAGCTCATATCCTGCAATTACAATGAATAAGATATTTCGGTTAAATGGAAGGGATAATCTCTCATGCCTAAGACACTGATGGGGTCTCAAAGGGGGTGATGAGCTCTGTGTAATCCTGATCTTCCTGATTTATTTTCCCTACCTGCAGGATGGTGAGGCACTTATACCCTGCAGTGGTACGTAGACCAGAGCAACTGAGTTGGGTTTTGCTGACTGTGTTGCAAGTGGTGGGCTCTATCATCAAACCTGCACATAACATCTAGTTGCTTCTTCAAGAAAAATGTCTGAATACAGACATGTGATAGTTTTCAGAGCATAATATTATTCTTCATGGAAAATGCTGGGATATCTAACCTAAATTTTAGCTTGTGCTGTTCTTCCTTTTCTGCCTGATAAATGTTATTATCGGTACAAAAAAGAATTTTTTTTTTTCTTATTTCTGGAGTTGACCACCAAAAGATTGCACTTCTTTGTACATTATTGGAACATTCTACAGCTTTCAGCACTGTTTCTAGGATTTGTACTTTTCTCTAAGGAATCAATGCCACGCTGCAAAGACCAGAGATGTTCACCTGGTTTTTATGAGAGAATGGTCTCTATTACTATTTCAAATTAAACCCTTTCTTGTTGCTTCTCTTCCCTAGCATGTACTATAAAACAGCAGATGTCCTACGGTCTCATAGGACTGCTTGAAATATACTGAGTCTGGATACCTATTTATATTCTTCATTTTGCATTGATTTCTAGAGATGTTTCAATGAATTCTTTTTTTAAATATATCTAGTTAGTGGCACACAATATCGCTTTTTAAGTTTGGGTTTTAACAACTATGCGAACACGTTTTAGGTTAGTAGAATAATTATTCCAATTTTTAGCTGAAAACTGAACACTTGGATGCACCTTGTAATTATTAAGTGGTAGATACAGGGAAATCTAATACAACCTAAATTTTACCAGCAGAACTTTCTATAGCAGCGAGGAAGTTGAGAGAGCCTGGGACACCTTCCAGTAACTCTTTCATATGACACTGTTATTCAGGAACCTTGCTGAGGAAAAATTATATGTCTCCTCCTAGAGTATCATCTGAGACTTGTCAAGAAGAATTGGTAATTTTTATACAAAAAGTGTGGGACGAAGGAAGTTTTCTTTTTACTGAATCCATCATTCTGAGTTTTTTTCAAACTCTTCCACTTTAATGGCCAGTTCTTTTCTCTCTTTTTTTTTTTTCTTTCTTAGATATCATAGAAGTCTATTTAAGCCTAAATTGTACTCTAAATTATAATTGCACATTGTGATTCCTTAACTTAAAAGGTAATTTATCTTTAAAGTTACCTTTTTATTTATTAATTAGGTTGTAACTGCACATTACAAGCTGAATTTACAAGAAAGGTAAGCTTTGAGTCCCAAATGTTAGGATCCTATTAACTACTTTTCTTTATCTTACATCCTGATCTTTCATATTCCTGGATTTACAAAGGTCAGTGGGAGCGAAGAGCATAATTCAGTACTAACTTGACATGACAGAGAATCAGTGCAATGTGACTATTGTTGGGTCAGTATATAACCTACATAACAAAACTAATCTGATAAAATATCAAATTGAAAATAAACATTTTATATTCAAAGTAAATTGCCAGCTTTTCCAGGATACAAAGGATTTTTCTTTTCTGCAGGATATTTTGTAAATATTGGCTTGTTCTTCTCATGAAATACTTCTCTTGTTGAAAGAGTTTTCTGATGGAAACTGTTTAAATTAAGGCTTTCCATCAAAGTTTGAAGTATGGACTTCACAGATTTCTGTTGTATCGCGAGTTTGGTGGTGATTTTTTTGGGTGTGTTTGGTTTTTTTTTTCTTTTTTGAAGGAATGCATTTGAAAGTCAAATCCTGCAGGATAATGGGGACATTAAATAGGACTTCTGCAAATCTAGACTAGAATTTTTTTCCCAGAGGGAAAAAAAAAAAAAAAAACCTACATCTTAAAGTTTTGAGTTGTATTTGTTTGAGTTAATTAAATCTTATCACATTCATATGCACTTTCTAATTAACAATTAGCCATGTTTTCTTTGTAATAAATGAGAAATCTTTCAGGAACATGAGAATGGATAAAAGCGTGCAGCAGCTTAATGAATCTGCATTTAATCTCTGGAGAGCTAAGTTAAATTTAGCAACAGTGACAAGCAAAACTGTACACTGGTTTAGGGTCTGAGATGTGACAATTTCTTTATGAAATCGACTATCTGCAATAACAAAATGTTCCACAAAATAGTATTGTTCAGTACATAGTCTGAATACTCCAAATAAAAGTGAAGAAAGTGAATTTGATTTAAACAATGGACTAAGAATATTTAGAAGAAATACTGCATTAGGAAGACAGTTTAATGTACAAGAAACTTAGGCAAGGGTAGCACCTACATTTGCCCTAAGTTTTTAAAAGGTCTTCCCTTCAAAAGATTTCAACTTCAGTAGGGAGAAAATATATATTACTACCTCTCTTCTTGTAGACCTAATGGAAAATTTTACAGTTTAATAAGTTAACTTGTACAGGTAAAACCTAGACCTCTGCAAAGTTGCCACTCCTAATCAGCTAGTTCATGTTAAAATTAGAGCCTGCTTTCTTTACAGCAGATTTAGCAAAATGTGAGTCAGTGTATTTTATCTAGCCTCCACTAAAAACATCCATTCTCTTCTTGTACAGAAGAAAAACAGCACATGCAGTCAGAAGACCTTAAGAATTAAAGCAATACTTCCATGAAGTGGATTTTCATCACAAAGTGCTGTATCTGAATCTAAGTTTCCTACGATGCAATAGGGAACAGTCAGTCAGGCTCACTTTCCAGACTTGCCTACAGGGGTTATTTCACTTTATGCAAATCGCACAGTCTAAAGCAGCTAAAGAGATACTGACTCTTTAGCTCTGTAGTTAATATCTTCACCTAGATTTTGGAAACTGCTGTGTTAAATTGTTAGACTATTTTGGGGTGCGCTCATTTTAGTCAAGAAAGAGTTGATTTTCTTCACAGTGGCTGGTATGAAGCTCTGCTTCTGGATTTACCCTGAGAAAAGGTGACTTTTCAGCTGGTGTTGGGGAGTGGTTGCACCAAATTAAAGATTTTTCTTAGCTTCTGATACTTGCTGTGTTCACAACTGTCTCGTTGCAAGTAGCGTGTGGGGACACACACAGTTCA
>NW_010239036.1:0-9841 GCF_000690775.1 Eurypyga helias | reverse complement strand
TCTCCAGTCTTCTGGGACCTCCTCTTAACCAGGACTTCTGGTAAATGATGGAGAATGGCTCCTTTGCCAATCTCCTCAGTACCCTTGGATGAATCCCATCTAACCCCATGAACTTGTGTCCAGGTGACATAGTAGGTTTCCTACTGGATTATGAGGTATTTATTCTGCTCTCCATCCTGTCTTCCAGCTCAGGGGGCTGATAACTGGTCTGGCTATTATAACTGGTTTGGCTGTTAAAGACTGAGGCAAAGACAGTATTCAGTACCTCAGCCTTTTCCTCATCCTTTGTCACTATGTTTCCCTCCACATCCAATAAGGGATGGAGATTCTCTTTGACTCTCCTTTTGTTGCAAATGTATTTGTAGAAACATTTTTAGTTGTTTTTCACGACAGTGGCCAGACTAACTTCCAGTTGGGCTTTAGACTTTCTAATTTTCTCTCTGCATGACCTTACAAGATCCCTGTACTGTTCTTGAGTTGCCTGCCCCTTCTTCCAGGAGTGGTAAACTCCCCTTTTTTTCCCTGAGTCCCAGCAAAAGCTCCCTGTTCAGCCAGGCCAGGTGTCTTCCCCGACAGTTTGTCTTATGGCACATGGGGACAGTCTGCTCCTGCACCTTTAAGACTTCCTTTGTGAAGGGCAACCAGCCTTCCTGAAGCCCTTTCTCCTTCAGGACAGTCTCCCAAGGGACCCTCTCAACCAGTGTCCTAAATAGACCAAAATCTGCCCTTTGGAAGTCCATGGTAGCAGTCTTGCTGACCCTCCTCCTTAATTCTCCTAGAATCGACAACTCTATTATTTGATGTTCACTAAGTCCAAGAGGGTCTCCTACTGCCACATCCCCCACCAGTCCTTCTCAGTTTGCAAACAGCAGGTCAAGCAAAGCACTTCCCCTAGTATGTTCACTCACCAGCTGTGTCAGGAAGTTGTCTTCCAAACACTCCAGGAACCTCCTAGAATGTTTCCCCTCTGCTGTGTTGTACTTCCAGCAGACATCTGGTAAGTTGAAGTCCCCCATGAGAAGAAGGGCTAGTGATCATGACACTTCTGCTAGTTGCTTGGAGAATGCTTCATCTGTCACCTCATCGCTCCTGAGCATGGAGGAGAAAGTCCTTGAATACTTATCAGCTTCTTGGGCCCCTCTTCCCTCCAGGGCTCCATCCCATGGAACTTTGCCAATCAGTTCCCTGAGGAGGCTAAAATTTGTTCTCTTGAAGTCCAGGGTAATGAGCTTGCTGTCCACCCTCCTCACCTCCATAAGGACCTCAAACATCATCATTTCATGGTCACTGCAGCCAAGGCTGCCCTTGAGCTTCACATTCCCCAGTGGCCCCTCACTGTTGTTGAGAACAAGGTCCAGCACTGCATCCATCCTCATCAGTTCCTCTATCGCTTGGAGAAGAAAGTTGTCATTGATGCATTCCTGGCTTGCTTGTGCCTTGCCGTGTTGTCCCTCCAACAGATATCGGGGTGGTTGAAGTCTGCCATGAGGACCAGGGTGTGTGAACGTGAGGCTGTTGTTATCTGTCTGTAGAGGGCCTCATCCACTAGCTCGTCCTGGCCAGGTTGCCTGTAGCAAACTCCTACTACTGTATCCCCTTTCCCTGCCCTCCCTTTAATCCTGACCCATAAGCTCTCCATCAGCTCCTCATCCATCCCCGGGTGGAGTTCCACACAGCCCAGCTGGTCTCTGACATAGTGAGCAAGCCCCCCTCCATGTCTCCCCTGCCTGTCCTTCCTGAAGAGCCTGTATCCTCCCTTTCTGACACTCCAGTCACAGGACCCATCCCAACACGACTCCACCATGCCAGTGAGGTCACAGGCCCTCATGTGTGTGCATGCTTGTAGCTTCTTTTGTTTATTTTCCATGCCCCGTGCGTTCACATGGAGGCATTTATGACGGGCCCCCGATGAAGTTGGCTTGTGGACTGGAGCATCTAGAATTCCCTTGTTTTTCTTGCCAGGTGCTGTCCTGGTGACCTGTGATTCTTCTTCAGGCTTTGGGCATGTGTTGGTGTCACTTCTGGTTTTGCCCCCTTCCCCCTTCCAACCTAGTTTAAAGCCCTCTCGATGAGCCCTGCCAATTCGTGAGCAAGAATCCTTTTTCCTGTCTGAGACAGCTGGAGACCATTTGTCGCCAGCCAGCCTCATGCCATATAAACCTCCCCATGCTCAAGGAACCCAAAGCTCCACCATTCACACCAGTCTCTGAGCCACCAGTCTCTGAGTGTTGATCAGGTGTGCCTTCCTGTTTCTCTCATTATTCTTCCCTGCTGCTAAAGGGATTGAGGATAACACTACCTGTGCTCCTGATCCTGCAACCATTCACTACAGGGCCCTGAAGTCTCTTATGGTGGCTTTTGGATTTCTCTCCTCGAGCTCATCACTGCCCACCTGCATTACCAACAGAGGGTAATAGTCAGAGGGCTGTACCAGACCAGGGAGTTTCCTTGTGATGTCCCTAACCTGGGCCTCTAGGAGGCAGCAGACTTCCCTGTGGGATGGGTCTGGGTGACATATGGGGCCCTCTGTTCCTCTCAGAAATGAATCACCTATGACAATGACCCTCCTCCTGTTTTTAACAGAGGCAGCTGTAATCTGTGGGGCTGACAGGGGTGTTGTATGCAGCTCCCTGGAAGGACCTTCCTCTGCAATTGCCTGGCCCTCAAGTTCCAGAGCCCTATTATCTATTCTGCAAGGGCAGCTGGGAAGGGGAGGGAGGGCAGGAGGGAATACACTTACATTGCTGAGCAGGGACACATTTCCATTCTGCTCCCTCTCTTAAATTCCTTCCATCCGCCCAATGGCAAGAGGATATGGGATCAGCTATGAGCTGTGTGACCTTCATCAGATGCCTTTTCCTTCAGGGTGGTAGGTTGATGGAGCAAAGACCTCTCTCCTTCTCATATTTCCTCATACTCCTCAGCCTTTCCACCACTATGCTGAGATCATCAACTTGTTCACCCCTCATGCAGAGGCTGTCTCTGCTGCGGTCAGGTACGAGTGACAGTCTCAGGCACTCCCTGCAGCTGGAGACCTGGACGGCAGCATCCCTGAGCGGGAGCACTGTCTGGGTTGTCACGTTCTTCCTAGCAGTGGCTTTCCTCCAAGTGGCCACCATGGCTGGGCCTTGCCCACCCGCCTCACCTGCTTGAGCTGCCTCACCATGTGCTCCCTGGGCGGGGTTTAAATCGCCCTCGGTTGTTCTCAGCACCGCTCCTGAGTGACGTCACCGCTCTCGCAGGGGCTGCCGGTACCACATGGGCTGCCCGGCTCCTGCTCTGCTCGCCGGGGTTGGGAACCCCTCTGCTTATTGCGATCGAGCACCCATCTGCGGCAGGAGCTGCTGCCACAGCTGTGGCCTGCCCTGACTGACATGCTCAGGTATTACAGTAAAGGGCACAGTGCAAAGACCTAAATAGAACAGAATGCTGTTTACCACAATTTACAGTCTAACTGTAACATTGACAGGCAAATAGACAATTATTTAACTTTGATTTCTACTCTATCAAGAGTCAAGAGAAAGAAGGTTAAACTTAATGGTCCAGAAATTTTTAGGATTTTGTTCAGAAACTCAGTTTTCAATAGTAGAACAAACTCCAGGTAATCTTCTTTGTTACTGGATTTGCTTGTTTGCAGGAGGAAGGCCCAATATTTGCATACAGTAATTTTTGTAAGCAATCTTCAGGAAAACAGTATTCCAGAATCTGTCCCTATTATTCCTCTGACATTTATTCTTGAATCTCCAGAAGAATAATTCACCTAATGGAATCTCTTTACCATGTAAAAGTACCCTCTTTTGTCTTATTTTCGTAACATAGTAATACAGAAGAGTGCATTAAGAATGTATTAATGTTGAGCATTCCAAAGGCAATCTGCTACTGTAATTTTGTCTGTTGTTTGAAGAAGTTTGGCTTTACTGAGGTCAGTTTTACTGAGGTCAGTTTTTTTGTTGTGGAGTCTATATTGAATCTTAGTCAACTGAATGACACCCCATTCAGGCTTGATGTCTTTATGCCTCCTCCTAGGTAATGACTGGAAGGGAAGGCTTAGTGGCTTAGGAATCGCTGCATTTGAATTTGGATCTATGCATGAAAAGTAAGTGTTCTTTTGTGGTGTCTGTCCCCACCCCCTCCTCTTTTTTTGAGGGTATAAATGGTATAAGCAAATCCATTTGTCGTTGTCTATAGATGCCTAAGATCCAAGGCCAAAGTTAGTGAGCTGTGTCTCTCATGCATTTTATAGTGTTATATTTTCTTCTGCTCTTAAAGAGGAATACTTTAAGAGCTAGAAAAGAGGTGCAAGGTGAAATGAGCACTTATTCACTGAAGCACTCTCCTTACATTTTAATCTGATATGACTTTCTAAACCTGAGAAGAAAACCAAAATGAATTAGTAGGATTTATTTCAAGCTTGCTATTGAGAAAAGATCATGTTGACCCCTAATTCTGATCACAAGTACTATGGCACAGTCTCGTTACCTTATTTGCTAAGAAAAACAGGGAACACACAGGAAAATTAGCCCAGAAGAACATAGAGACAAAGAAGTTAATATCATGTTATGCGCAGTTATTTTTTTCTGCAATATTTTAAATCTTTCATTGAAGGTATTCCTTATTTGTACTACTTCATGAGTGGATTTTAAAACTGGTTTTCATTTATGACTCTAGAACAGACTTTGCGTTTCACTTTCCATTGAACTCGTAGATAAATCTTTGCTACTCAGGAGTTTATAGAAAGGAAATACAGGTGGTAGTGTGAATTACCTAAAGAATTTAAACAAATATTTGAGTGAAATGCTGTATGTTATTTGGGTAGTATTAATTGTATTAGACTTAGATAAATCACCACTGCTTACTGAAGAATTCTTTTCTTTGGATTTGTTCTTATTTGTGGATTTACTTTCATTAAGTGGTTCAGCTCTGTCCTAATTTAATCTCTACTGAAATAGAATTGAAAGGCAGCGTTTTAGAGGATTTCTGATTAGACATTTTAAACAATATTAACTACCAGTTTAATCCATTTCTGGTGATTGAATTGTGCAAACTCACCATATTTTTTGTGAGTATATTAATTACTAGAAGGTATTCCCTAAAGTAGTTTGGATAAACAGTATTCAGAATGGGAATAATTTGAGAAGAGTGTTTCATCTGCTGCTCAGACTTCCTCCTCCCTTACTGGAACATGCCAGCCTGTGGATTAACAAACAGTTGTCATGAATCGGTATGTATTTGTAGAAAATTTTAAATATGAATCAGAAAAATACCACCTGGAAAAGCTAATTTGTGAAAATACTAGTGGAAAATATTAGCCATAGAAATTCTTTTATCTCATAGAAAACTATTCCTGGTCAGCTGTCCTATTTGAACTAAATGAAAGAATTAACAACTATCGTAAGGGTTGGCAAGTTTCTGCTATTTCTCCTACGACCAATCTCTGTTCACATATACATGTACAGTTTCTGTCCCAGACCTGTGGTCCTGATATATGTATATAGTAGTCTGTTCTATAGATCATTTTAGATAAAGTCTTGGTTGTCGCATTGCTACATATAAGAAAACAGATTGTGTCTTTACCTGTTTTTCCTACCTGCCTGCAAAATCTTCTCAGTAAAGATACTAGAGTTTTTCTTCAATGGGATGCTACCACACAGATGTTGAAAACTAACTTTGTGTTCAATATCCTGGAAGATGTGGATCTTCTTCCCAGATGCTCTGCGTCACCTAAGTAAAACTCAGTGTGTGACCCTGCCAAATACTAATGTGCCTGAAGGGTATTTCTAGGGACCAACTGCTGCAAAATCTAAAAACAAGTTCAAACTTGTTATATAAAATATAAGTTTCTACATTCTGAATGCTGTTGTGCTGTGAGGTTGACATATCATTGTCTAGGACTTGACTGTGCCTGTTAGATGATCTTTTTTGCTGTCATTTACACCTGTTTTCCCAGCAATGATGAAAGGCAAAAGCAGACATAAAATGATGTTTCTAGGTATTTTTAAAATATTACATGCTATGCCTTAATCTTCACCGGATTACTCAGTTGTGGTTCTGTATATTCCTCTGGGCCACTTTGTACATTATGTTTGCATGATTAGCCAAGACTGTGCTTCTTGAGTAAGTATTTCTTCTTGTGTTTCTGTTACTCAGACAGCCGTGTTTCCTACAATCAATGAGAATGGCCAACTGATAGCAGCTTCCTTTTCTTTTCTGGCAAATACATTCAAACAGCTTTGATCAAGTGTAAGGAGGCATGTGGTGCCAGTGCTTGACTGCTGGTACAGATGAGAGGCATCCTGCAGCAGAAAAGGCGTTTTCAGTATTGTACAGGCTGCTCTTCTAACCCCGTTATTGCATGCCACGTGTACCCTAGGGCAACCGTCCGACTGACTTGTGGGCAGACTCCATGCCATCTGAACAGATGGGCCTGAGTGTAAGCTGACAAGGGAGCCCATATGTTCCTAAATTGTGAATGTTGAGGAGGGCATTCTTAGCCAAGAATGTGCAAATGACTGTCCAAGTCTTACGTGATTGTCATTAAGAAGAGACGGCACTGCCAAGCGGAGCAGTTGACTTGGAGTTGACTTTCGCGACACTGCATGTGCAGCATTGTAGAATGGTTTTCTGGACCGCGTTTTGTCCTGGGAGAACATTAGTTGTCCTCAGATGTGAATCTTGCTTGGAGACCTTTGTGGATTTTCCAAACACTTTGAAGTCTAGCCTTTGCTTGTGAACAGTCAGGAAAGTACATATATCTGTTCTTATCCCATCATTTTTTTTTTTTTCTCCAGAGGAGAGAGGATATGACTGGTAAAATATTAAGTTAGGCTAAGAAATATCTCAAAGTTTATTTTCTGTTGCATGATCCTCGAGTGGTCATGACAAAACAGAAATTAAAATAACCAGTCTAAGTGCCTGGTATAATTAATTAACTCAAAGTAGGTATTTGAGTATTTGGAGACAATTAATATTTGTAATATTCATAATCTGATTATGGATGACAAATTTTACCATGCTTAACTGTGTAATAAGTAATCAAAGGCACAAGAAATAGAGAAAAATCTTTGCAAATTTTATCATATCTGATTTTTTTTTTTTAAATAGTTCCACTGGGAGATAGGTAACTATAATCTGTAAAATGTTGTAGAGAAGATAACGAAAGAGTGAGTAACAAGGAGTAAGGTTTTTGAGGAAGAAATTCTCTACTTTTAGGAGAGATAATATGGTTTAGTTTAATCGCAGATATTATTCTTCTTTTAAAATTGCATGAACTGAAATAATTTATGCTCATCTAAAACAATGTTTATTTAACTGCACATAATTTTGCCTGCTGCCATAGCAACTTATGACAATAAGCTAAAACTGCATGAAAGTGTATTTCTATTTTGATAACTTCAGTATTTTCGGTCAAATTTACAATGGTGGTGCTCTTACCATTCAATGTTTCTATTGCTCAACTGCAAAAAGAAAAAACATGTAAAATGAGATCAATATAGCAAGATTTGTTACAGAATGTAGAACTAGTCTGTGAGAAAAATGTAAAAATATTGTACACGACAGCAAATCTCCTGCAAGTTTCAACAGAAGACAGGCTAGTATGTCGTTTTGTCAATACATTTGGGAAAAAAACCCACCTCACTTGTGAGGAATAAAACCTTCCCCTTGGAAGGAAAAAAACAACGATTTGAGTTACAGTTTAGTGACTTGGCAATTAGTCATCATCAGCAGAAATCTCTGATACTTTCGCATGCAAGTATCATGTATGAGCACCGGTACAACGCACCACAATTCTTTGAAAAATCACATTTTGATTTCATGATTGGCCAGGTACCATCTGGTGTCTCGAGAATACCAGTAGGGTCCAATGTAAATCAGTGCATTCCTAAGTTCCTTGATTGTAGTTAAGTGAGTAGTAATCTTCCAGACAGAATGCCTGCATTCGAAAAAGCGTTTCTTTCCCTGATTTGTAGTTTGTCATTAGTAGCGTGTACGGGGAACTGAAACTGAAATTCTGAAGGCTTCGGCAAGATGCCTGTGCTTGCTCAGATCTAACACTGACGTGTGAGTAATTGCTAGTTAGCAGCATGAGCATTTCCAGGCTGCTGACACTGAGAGGTTGACAGCTGACAAGTTTCACTCCCATGCCATAATAACCCACAATGAAATGCAAAGCAGACAACAAAGATTTCAACTTCAAAAAAGACAAAAGAGAGCTTAGCAAATCTTTACTCTGTGCTGCTGGAACATCATTATTTTAGTTTAAGGAAGATGATTATGGGCAAGAGGGAGACTGCTGCTAAAATAAGCACAGGCATACCTGCAAAGTACAGCTTTGTTGATGCTTCATTTGATGAATACTTTTGCATTGCAAGGGGGCTGAAGGATTTCACTTTGTCTGTCTTTACAACCTTGGTAGAAATACAGCACCTTTATGAAGAGTTTGTTTTAGTAACTTGATAAAAGTTAATGTAGTGGATAATAGACTTCAGACAGTTTTAAATCTGGCATTCTTCATTCACATTCCAATAAGGTTTTGTGGATGAAAGAGGGAAGAAACAAGTGTTTTCCGAAGGGGATTAGCATCCTTTATGCCAAATACAAGATTTAACTTGTTTTCGTTTTACTGAACCAGACGGTTCCAGGTCCTCTGTCCCAGAAAGGCACCTTGCCAGGTACTGCACTGCCACAGCACAGTAAACACATTTCAGCTTTCTTTGTTTTAATATTAAAACAGTAAAACTGTAATCTTTATCTCTTTGGAGGATTCATCACATCCATCTTTAGAGCTCCCCAGTGAGAGCCCATATTCTCTTCCCACTCCCCAGCCTGCATTGCAGCAATATCAGATGTAGAGATTTCTTTGGGAAGCCCTTAACACATTTCCTAGATCATTCAGAGTTACTATAGTGTTATGCTTAATCCCCTAAAACAACTACTATCACTCTCAGGATTGTTGGCCCAGGGAGAATAAGTAGCTACCTAACTTTATATTCTTCTGTTGTTCTTATATTTGGAATATAGACAAACTTCCATTTTTTAGCCCAAAAATGCTGTTTTCCTTTGAAAAATAAGCAAAATGTAGTTATAAACATTAATTTGTATTGCAAAGCTGTCATTTTTCTGTCTTGCAAGCAATAGATTAATTCAAATCAGTTGAATTAATTTCAAATCAGTAGATTAATTTCAAATTGGTCATTCAAAAAAACCCCAAACCCAAACCAGCAACATTTTAAGTTTCTCCATGAATCTGAATATCTTGCAGAATGCATGTTGAGACTGTTGAGACGTTTAGACTGCTGTTTTGTTGGAGCGACATATGAAAAGGAATGTCTTTTTTGTAGTGATAGGACAAGGGGTAATGGGTATAAATTGAAATCAGGGAGGTTTAGATTAGATGTCAGGAAGAAATTCTTCACAGAGAGGGTAGTGAGGCACTGGAACAAGTTGCCCAGAGATGTTGTGGATGCCCCATCCCTGGAAGTGTTCAAGGCCAGGCTGGATGAGGCTTTGAGCAACCTGGTCTAGTGGAAGGTGTCCCTGCCCATGGCAGGGGGGTTGGAACTAGATGATCTTTAAGGTCCCTTCCACCCCTAACCATTCTATGATTCTATGATTCTTTTTTCTAATGCTGGGGGCAAGGTGAGCATGAGAAACTAATGGGATGTTGACTCATCAAAAATACTATGTCTAGTCTCACTATAATAGTGTGACTAAGTTGTTTCAGGACTCAGTAACCCACTTATGACGAAGACATTTGGATTTATTATTCCAGATTAAATAATGTATCTTTTGAAACTTGTTCTTTTTGTATGTGGGTGGTTCTCCCCCACCCCCCTGCCCTTCC
>NW_010239035.1:0-35844 GCF_000690775.1 Eurypyga helias | reverse complement strand
GCACTTGGCCTTCATGAGGTTGGCACAGGATTACCTCTCCAGCCTGTCAAGGTCCCTCTGGATGGCATCCCTTCCCTCCAGCATGTTGACCGCACCACACAGCTCGGTGTCATCAGCAAACTTGCTGAGGGTGCACTCAATCCCACCATCCATGTCACTGACAAAGATGTTAAACAGTAGTGGTCCCAACACTGACCCCTGAGGAACGCCGCTCGTTACTGGTCTCCACTCAGACACTGAGCTATTGACCACCACTCTCTGAGTGAGATCATCCAGACAATTTTTTATCCATCAAACGGTCCATCCAACAAATCCATGCCTCTCCAATTTAGAGACAGTAATGTTGTGTGGGACTGTGTCGAAGGCTTTGCACAAGTCCGGTGAGATGACACTGGTTGCCCATCCCTTATCCACTAAGATCGTGACCTCATTGTGGAAGGGCACCATATTAGTCAGGCACGATCCAGCCTTGGTGAAGCCATGCTGGCTGTCACCAATCACCTCCTTGTTTACCATGTGCCTTAGTACAGTATCCAAGAGGATCTGGTCCAGGATTTTGCTAGGCACAGAGATGAGACTGACTGGCCTGTAGTTACAGGATCTACTTTTATTCACTTTTAAAAGACAATGATTATGTTTCCCCTTTTCCAGTCAGTGGGAACCTCACCAAACCACCATGACTTCTAGAATATGACGGACAGAGGTTTTGCAACCTTATCCACCAGTTCTTTCAGGACCTGCAGATGTATTTCACCAGGTCCCATGGACTTGTGTGCCTACAGGTTCCTCAGATGTTCCCGAACCTGATCCTCTCTAACCATGGGTGGCTCTCTCTTCTCCCAGTCCCTGTCCTTGCCTTCTGCGACTCAGGGGGTATGGCTTGCACCTCTGCCAGTGAAGACCGAGGCAAAATAATTTTGGAGCACCTCGGCCTTCTCCATATCCTGGGAAACCAGCTCTCCCATTTCCTTCCACAGAGGGCCCACATTTTCCCTGATCTTCCTTTTATCCCCTATGTACCTACAGAAGCCCTTTTGTTGGCCTTGATGTCCCTGGCCAGGTTCAATTCTGTCAGGGCTTTGGCTTTCCTAACCTGATCTCTGACTTCTTGGACAATTTCCCTGTACTCCTCTGTGGCTCCCTATCCCTGCTTCCACCTTCTGCAGGCTTCCTTTTTGCACCTCAGTTCATGCACACAAGTCTCCTGGCATTTTTACCCAACTTCCTCTTCACTGGGATGCATCACTCCTGAGCTTAGAGGAGAAGGTCCTTGAATACTCTCCAGCTTTCTTGGGCCCCTCTTCCCTCCAGGGCTTCATCCCATGGAACTCTGCCAATCAGTTCCCTGAAGAGGCCAAAGTCTTCCTTCCTGAAGTCCAGGGTAGTGAGCTTGCTGTGCACCTTCCTCGCCTCCTTAAGGATCTCAAACTCCACCATTCCACAGTTGAATGAGCCAAGGCTGCTCTTGAGCTTCACAGTCCCCACCAGCACCTCCCTTTTGGTCAGAACAAGGTCCAGCATGGCACCCCTCCTCGTCGGCTCCTCTATCACTTGGAGAAGGGAGCTGTCATTGATGCATTCCAGGAACTTTGCTTGTGGCCTTGCTTGTGGCCCTGCTGTGTTGTCCCTCCAACAGATATCGGGGTGGTTAAGTCCCCTATAAGGACCAGGTTTTGTGAACATGAGGTTGCTGCTATCTGCCTGTAGAGAGCCTCATCCCTCTACAGGAAGATCAGGCCATCCTCTTCTCAGTGGTATCCAGTGACAGGACGAGGGGCAATGGCCATAAACTGGAAAACAGAAGGTTCAGCTTGAACAGGAGGAAACCCTTCTTCTTTGTGAGGGTGACAGAGTGCTGGAACAGGCTGTCCAGAGAGGTGGTGGAGTCTCCTTCCCTGGAGACTGTCAAAAGCCGCTTGGACTTGTTCCTGTGTGATCTACTCCAGGGGATCCTGCTCTGGCAGGGGGGTTGGACTAGATCAGCTCTAGAGGTCCCTTCCAACCCTTACCATTCTGTGAATCTGTGAATCATCCACTTGCTCATCCTGGCCAGGTGGCCTGTAGCAAACCCTCTACAGTATCCCCTCTCCCTTCCCTGCCTTTAATCCTGACCCATAAGCTCTCGGTCAGCTCCTCATCCATCCCAAGGTGGAGTTCCATGCATTCTCTGGTGTAGAGAACACCACCCCCTTCACACCTCACTGGCCTATTCTTCCGAAAGAGCCTGTATCCTTCCATTCTGACACTCCAGTCACAGAAGCCATCCCACCATGTCTCCGCAATGCCAACGAGGTCATAGCCCCTCCTGGTGTGCACACCTCTAACTCCCCTTTGGGAGTTGCCCATGCTCCATGCGGTCACACGGAGACATTTAAGACGGGCTCCTGATGAAGTTGGCTTGCTAACTAGAGCATCTAGAATTGTCTTGTTTGCCAGGTGCTCTCCTGCGATTCTTCTCCAGGCTCTGGGCATCTGTTGGTGGCACACGTGATTTTGCCCCCTTCTCTCTTCAAACCTAGTTTAAAGCCCTCTTGATGATGGCATAAAAAAAAGCGTAACACTTTTCAGGGTTTTGCATAGTTAATTTTAATGGGCTAAACCAGGGTTCCAGGAGGCTCAGAAAAATGTGTGCACAGGAAAGCAACCAGAGATTACAGCTGGACACACAGAACACTGAAGGAGGATGACTTTTTCAATACTTAAAAACTGCTGCAAAGGCAATGGAGGAGAGCAAACTCTCCTTCTCAAAATAAGAAAAAGTAATGGGTTTAAACCGCAGCAGGAAAAAAATTAGGTAAGACACTGAGAAAAACTGGACAATGACTAGTGAAGCAATTTAATAGTTTGCTCAAGAAAATATGAATTATCCACCACTGAAGGTTGGGGTTTTTTTCTTTACCCAAATAGATGGGTCACATTTGTCAGGTATAACAAACACAGCAAAGTTTGAGGAAAAGGCTTATTTTCCTAGGAGATCGAAACAGCTAGGAAAAACAGACATGGCTTTGGGAACACAGGCTGCTTTGGGTCTGAAAACATGGTGTAACTGTAATTGTGGCTGCTGGAGGGGAAAGGGTGAGAACTAGATGAACTCTTGATATCCTTTCTTACACACACACACACGCCCTGCCTTCTAATGTTTCTGTGGCTTTACCCTCAGTCAAATCTATGTATGACAATAATTAAAATTAAATCCAGTGATTAAATTCACATTGAAACACTTCAGTGAGTGACTGCTTATTCCTGCAAAGTAATCCACATCTAGAGGAAAGCAGGAATCCCAGGAGTAGTCAAACACATTTAGACAGTCACACAGGCTTTGGATTTTCTTCTCTACAGCACAAAGTGCAACGGGCCAAGAGCACAGACAGTCTACACACAGCAGAAGCGGTGTTAATAGATTTTTATGCTACCTCAGAAGAGTGTTTACTCATCTGTAATTTCTCTCAGCAGTGGACATCTGGTGTTCTATTATTCATTGCATCTGGAAAATTGCCAACAATAAAACCAATTTTCACAAAAAGCAGCAAAGCCTGACATGTGGAACAGTAGAATAAAGGAAAAACCCTCAGAATGATTCAGGGTTTTGTTCCTTGGGTATTTGTTTCTTTGTTTTATCTTTTCTTTTTTCCTCATATGGGAATTTGATGAGAAAAGCCAAGAAGAACTGCAGAACATTTTGTCCAGATTATCAAAGAAAACATGCATTTTGAAGTTGCATATGAATGAAGAGCAGTGGGAAGTAATTCTCATACTGATATGATCTTTATGGGGATGTGCACAAAGGCTCAGGGAAAATCAGGTCACTAAAGTAGTAACTTAGTTCACAAAGCTGTTAAAGAACATTTAATGGTTAATATGGAGAGACTCTTACATGTATCGAGTAGAAGTAAACATAGAACCACTCTAAAATGCAAAAGAACACGAAGGCGTAATGGTCCTTCAAAAGAAGAAGGTAGCATTGAAGGGCTATGTTAAAGCATTCCCGCCACTGAAAACTGCTCATTCAGAAAAACACGTCTTGAACTCCAGCTCCATCAATTTCCTTGTTGCAAGACCTGTCCAGATCCTTGTCCTTACAAGGATGTCACAATCCAAATCCCTCAAACAGCAGAGATTTCTGGGCATTATCTAAGAGTGACTTAAGTATTGAAAGCCTCTACTCAGTGTTCATACTTACTCCATAGAGAACCCTTACCAAGCTTTAGGCCAAGAGAGTCTTTCAATGCTATCAGTCCAGGAATTGAAAAACTGAAATACCAGTTTTTCCCAGTCCAGAGACTTCAGCAATGTTCAGATGACAAAAACCTATGGATTCTTGTACTGCTGCCTCTCTATTAACAGGCTGGAGATTCAGCTTATTCCCCATCCTGATGTAGCTAATTGGCATGTTTTACTAAGGTCCCTTTTCCACTCAAATACAACCTTTTTGTCTATATGAGTTTATGTGGATTTCTAAAAATTATTGAATCCCTCGTGTTTTGAGCTCCTCAGAAGGGAGGTTGCATTTAATGAAGGGATTAGCAAATATCCAATAGGCATTACTGTAAGTAGCATAATGCTATCTTTCTGCAATGAGGCAGTCTAAATACCCTTGCTTTTAGTAACCATTTTTACATTGTGTTATCATTAAGTGGACAGCAGTTCCACTCATGCTTTTTATTGAAGAAGGAATAAACTTCAAGAATCACAAGAAAGCTGTTTTCCTTCCACTGTTAACTATTTTTGGCCCAAATAACTCTGTAAATATTAAAAAGAAAATACTGATGGATTACTGTCAGAATGTAGTGGTGTATCATGGAGAGGGAGTAATTTCCATATCCTTCCTCTACCCTTTGGTGAGAGGACCCAAATTACAAATACCTCCTAGAAAGGGTTCGTGAAAACAGAACAAGAGCCAAAAAAGTAGTAGAGTAGATAAAAAAATATGAAGTTAGCCAATTAAGTAATTAAATAGAAATATATATATTTTACAGAATCAAACCTTACCTCCCAAACCCATATCAAACCAGACACCCTTCACCTATGTCTTGCACCACTACAATCCCTCTTCTGAAACAAACCACAATTGCAGCCTTTCAGGGAAAAACTCCCCAAGCCTTAAATCCCACCATGTCCTAGATACCAAAGAGCGAGCTATAGTAATCCCAAACCCTGACAATCAGCAAAACAAGCTAGCAATTCTGACTTGATTCCTCTTCACCTTAAAGCTTGTTTCAAGTTTTCTCCCTAATAAACTAAGCAACCCTGTTCTCCTACTCTAGGAACTTTTTTTTTATGCTCCACAAGACTGGCAAGCCTGGCAGGTCTTTAATCTGAGTACAATAGATGGAACAAAAACCATCAGAACACATTACAGAATTTCTCTTTACTATTCAGTAAGCCAGTTATCTTCAAGGCAAACTAAACTGCATCTATGAAACTACACAATTTAAATCATCCCTCCATCAAAGCCATCAATGCTATCACATATGTACTATGTCAGATCACCTATTTCTCATTTTGTGATACCATATTTTACCTTAATAACTTTCAAGAACAGTAACTCCAGAACTGTATGCTGCTAAATACCTTCAATCCCTCCTAACCTGACACCGCTTCAGCCTAAGTGCACTGGAACAGACCCATAAATACACCAAAATCCTCATGGGCTTACTTAAGGAGGAGATTCTAAAGATGCAACCAAGCCTATTCTTTTCCTAAAACATACAGATGTCATCAATGTTGTAGTCTGAAAGCTCTTTCAAAGTCATCCAATGTCTGATAGCAAGCAAACACTTTTCTATCAAACTGTTCCCAGAGCTACACTGGTATCGGTTCCTGGACACCACACCAACACACCTACTGTCACAAAGCCAACAACAACATGAAATTCAAACAAGCCATAACATCCAGGCAGCGTATCAAGAACGGCAGCGTGTGCTGGAGGGACCTCATCACTGTACTCCTTCAGTGATCTGAAGTTTCCTCTAAGACACTGCTACTCAAAAATACACCTACATTTTGAACGAGGTGCATAAACACTGCTGAAACGTACTCCAACAGCCACTGCTTCTATGTCCCCCACTACTACAAACAGCACAGCCTGTGACCTGTCAGTTGCACAAAACCTCTGCTATTCAAAACCTCTGCTGGAAAAACCTAACTTGAAATACTCCTCTCATCCTCCAATCTTAAAACAACCCAACCAACACAATACACTTGTGAGGAGAAGCACTTTTTTCCAACGGATTTCAAAAGGAAAAGCCTTGCAAACACATTTCCTCGGTGCCCATAAATGCCTCGTACTGCAAACCCAAATCCACTGGTCCAGACTCGCCTAATTCACTGAAGTCCCAAGATGACGTCCCCACAACTACACAGGTGAAAAGCAACAGGACTAGCAGCAAACACTCAAAAATAATGATTTGCCAGCAGAAAAAAACATATTAGATTGTTAAGTTCTCACTCCTGATCCTAAAAACTTAGGAAAAAACATGACTGGAAATTAAAACTTCGCAATCACATTCAGCAATTGACTCCAAAGGGAAAGTCGCTTTATTACACATCAGTTTCCTCCATCCCTGGGTTATGATGCCTCCATATTCCATGTGCAAGATAACCTGGTTCTCTGCCCTACAGTTTAACATCCTCCCCACCACTGCAGCAAAGCTAACAGCAATTAATTGGTTTTTTACCTATACTGAGTCTGGGGATTGTGATTTTATTTTGGGCTAAATATGTTTTACACAGAAGCTTGTCTATTTTTCACAGCAATGTCAACTGACCTAAGAAATACATAACCTGTACGTACAAGCCTCTCCTGATGTGGATTCTGACAAAAGGGGGGGGGGGGGGGGAAATCTAAGGGCACAGGAAATTAAAGATAAGCTAAACAGGGTTGGCTATCCACCAGCATTCCCTAATGACCAACCTGACACACCAGTCACAAAAAAAAGAAAAAAAAAAATCAATGAAATTATGAGAATAGGAGAGAAGATATTATCAAGTACTACGTAAAATTGGAAATAGTTCTGCAAGAGTCCAAAAACCAAATATCACCAGGGAAAAGACAAATTAGAACCTGGGAACAAGATTTATTTTAACTCAGTAAATAATCCTAAAGAAAAGCTTTTATCATTCAGTGCTGAAATGAATTTTGGTTAGTCAACAATCCTAGCAAGAATCAGTAGGGGGTGAAACTGTCTATTCTTTGCTGTTTAAAAACATCTTGCACACCACAATAAGTCCATTAAAAGGGAAACTTTCCTGGGAAAAAATGCTTGAAAAAAATAGTATCTCTTTCATTGCTAGTTTGTTGCTCCAGATACAGGAACGATGACTCTACAGATGGAAGAAGATAGTCACACTGTGTGAAACCAGTTGAGAGCCTAGTTCCAAACTGGACAAGCTGAAAAAACAGGCAAGCATTATCTGAAATACAAGGAGGAGAAGCAAAAACAGAGAAGCCAATGCATGAGCTGGACAAGAAGCTGATTCAGCTTCATTTCCCAAGGACTTCACCAGGCTGTTTACCCTCCATCTCTTGACCATTTTTGAACGAGTTGCCAAATGCAAACAGATTTGACAAAAGGACAAGTTCCTCAAAGGATTATTTTTTAAAATAAGCACTGGCTGAGCCTAGTGCTCCTGTGAGGGTGGAGGCAGGGGCCAGGATCAGCAGAGCTACTATTTGTCTTGCTTATCAGGCACACAGCTCAGAGCCAGTTGCCCACGTGCCCTGCTCTGCCCAGCCCAGGGAAGGTGCTGCGGTGCATGATGCCGCAACAGAGGTGCTACACACAGGGTGGGGAATCTTCAAGGACAGGGATGAACTAGTGCATTTACTGCAGTAAGGAATGTAACAGGACTACCAAACCAGGCTTCACTAACTCCACTGACCATACAACTTATTTATCACCTTCTTACCCTTTGCCCTTTAAGATTGTTTTTCCTCTTGACTCAATACATTTATTTGAAGGCATGATGACAATGCCAACTGCGAAGCTATCACCAAGTTACTTGGATACCCCCACTGCATTGCTTACAGGAACACCTTTTTTTGTTTCTGAGCAGTTCCTTAGACAAGCAGATGACAAAAACTGGAAATAGTGTGTGACTGAGCATCATTCATTTTCCTGCTACTGTTCTGTGAGCTTTAGAGCAGTCAGAAGTGCCATCTGGCAGTAACGCTGACAGCAGTCCTTCCTCCAAGACAAGGAAGAATTTTTGATCTGGGAAATATTTACAAAAACAGTTCATTGGACTAATACAGCCGCTGGGCTTAATGAAACAGCCTAGATAATGCTTTAGCCAAAACAGACCACTTTGAGAGAGAGAGAGAGGAGATCTTGCCTCACTGGGAAAGGTGACCATCAGATGAAAGCTGCTGCATGACACTAGTAACAAAGCCATCAAGAGTTCCAGCGTAGACTGGCAGAGTGCTTTATTTTTCTAGAGATTCCCAAAAAGAAACTGAGGTACTGGAAAGCAACAACATGGAAAGCTTCTCCAGCAATCCAAACAGTAGCCCTTTCCCCTCCCACGGGGGAAAAAAAAAAAAAAAAGGGCAACCAAACCTCCTCCCCTCCCCGATCCCTAAGGATACTTACCCTCCACTGTGAACTGAGAAAGGAAATTGAGGATTAACTACCTATAGACTAGAAATACAGAGTAGCTGCAGTGAGATGCCGCACAGAAAACAGGCTAACATGAAATCAGAAATCTACCTCAAGAAGCAATGCTGCACAAGCCCACATCTCCGAGGGACCCAGCAACAGGAAGAACTTGGAATCCTGAGGCTATCCTGATACAACCAAAACTTGTTTAAAAATGTGTTTGGGGTTTAGGAGTATCTGGCTCATTTCAGACACTATGGAAGGTCACAGCTCCATTCTGGGGAAGAGTAGAATAAAGCAGTGTAACTAGAACAGAAAAGCACTTGCTACTCACAGAATTCTCCGCGTAGTTACAATTACAATGGTGGTCTGTACCAGGCCTAATACCAACCTGCTGCTTACATATACACAGCCTTACAAATGTCTTGGCAGTTAATGAGACAGTAAGAAGAAAGGAAAAATTAATGTATGAGAGAAAGAAAAAACCTCCTGCCTAGAAGAGAATTGTCTTACCTCTACCATCAAATACAAGACACTGAAAATAGAAAAAGCACAGTTCTGTAAGCACTGCTGGCAGAACTGAGCGAAACTTAACAGAAGCTCCGGAAGAGAGAAACTGCCATCACCAGAAGCTGAGGCTTTCCAGTGAGAAGGGAAATTCCAGCAGCTGATCCACACAAGAGGTTATGTTCCCCTGCAAGGCTTCTTGGATTTTGTTTTTACAGAGAAAGGATCAGACTGTGCAGTTTTAAATGTTGCAGAATTTACAGACACTTCCTTCTGCACTTCGGAAAGATGGAAAGAGGATTTTCAGTATCTTTTACACAGTTACATAAAAGAGAAAAACATAGTAACTGATATCTGAAACTGTCAGGCTGTAAGAGCAAGAGCAGGAATATTTTGAAGCATTTCCCTAAACAGTTTCTTAGCTCCCATGAGAGAACAAGTTCAAACTGAAAACTGTAACCTCAGGAGTTACATAAGGGAACATGTTCTCCAGGAAAAATCCTTATAGAGAATACAGAGCAGATACAAGCTTTCATTTTTCTTGTACCTGGTCCTTTCTCCATTTCTCTACAAATTATTCAAACAAATTTATACATTAATCTATAAGCAAGATTTATTTTGCCACCCTTGAGACAAAGTTAGAGCAAGCCTTTCTAGAGTACACAGTAGATATGAGTACATTTAATAAAGCATTCAACAATCACTTAAAAACCAAAAAAAAACCAAGGATTTTTTTTTCCACAGGTTAAATCAACACTTAGGACTTTCACAGATCAAGCTCTCAAAACCCAGAGAACATGACTAGATATACCACAATAGATATAAGGAAGAAGTTTTTACAACACTGGCACAGGTTGCCCAGAGAGGTGGTAGATGCCCCACCGCTGGAAACATTCGAGCCCAGGCTGGAGAGGGCTCTAAGCAACCTGATCTAGCTGAAAGCGTCCCTCCCCATGGCAGGGGGGGTTGGACTAGACGACCCCTAAAGGTCCCTTCCAACACAAAACATTCTCTGATTCTATCACTACATATCAGGGGGAAAAAAAATAAAACCCAACCCAACATGGAATAGAGATTTTCTTTCAGCAGTCTGGGGATGAGGTTTCATACAATGGTTGAACCGACCTGATGGCTTGCTGTTGTCAAAAAAAGTTCCTGCTCTTTCCTCCTACTCCTGCACATAGTTCCTCCTGCTTCTTCCTTTATGGTAGCTTTCATACTGGTCTGGGCCTCAGCAAACCAGGTGAATGGAGAGGCAGGAGACATAAAAAAAGAAGAGAAGGTAGCACGCAGCTCAAGTCCTCCTGCCCTCCCTCCACTCCTTCCCATGACATCTCTCTCACTGCTCCTATCCTGACAGTAGAACAATTCTAGCATATTACCTCGATAGCAAATGCAGCATGGCTTGTTCATTTCTTTTGGAGAACAAGAGTGTCAACACAAACCAAAAATCACATTATTGTACTTAAAAAAAAAAAAAAAAAGAAAACCAAAACCCAACAAGACTATAATTTGAGAAAAAACCAGTGGATTACAGTATCTTAAAACACTTGCTACGACATCATTTTCATCACCTCTACTTGATAGCTTATCTTAAAACATTATTTTTCTAATATATTAGGACAGTGTTAATTCAAGACTGAAAGTAATGGCCTGTCTATAGGTTGATCTCTCAGAGATATGAATACTCTCTAGATAGAGCCATATAATGCTTTTTAAAAAGAAAAAAAAAGCTATTAGAGAACTATTTCAGAGAAGAATACAAATGCATAAATTTGGGAGAGACTCCTCTGCACAGTACATTTAGTTACGTTTCAGAGCAAACTAAAACCAGAAGTCAGTGGGAAATAGCATCTGCAGCCCCTCTGAAAATCCCAGTCACCACCATCCGTGCACACGGACCTGAACTGCAGCTATACAGTGGTTTCTCCCTCCTGTGGCTGTATTGGCATGTGGCTTTCTGCCCATTTACACTGTTCAGGAATCCATTTAGTATTTTTTTAAATTGTTTTCAACTTGTTTGTATCTGGATCAGCTCCCTGAACTAGGGAAGAGATGAGAGCGGCCTGGAGAGAATGTGACCACAGGATCTGTATTGGCCAAAATTGCTATGGAAATGCATTGTGTACCTTGCTGAAAGATCTTACAAATGAGGAAAAAAGCAGCAATTTCTCAAAATTTTCACTTCCAGCATATAATACAGATGTAATTTGTCTTTTAAAATAGATCTTCATGCTCAATAAAGGCAACACATTGATTTTGGAACAATTGAACATGTATTCCTTTCCAAACTCAGAAGATGTCAAAGGAAAAGCAGAATTAGATGAAAGCAATTTGTTGGTTGCTTTTTTAATCTTTGCATAAGTAGAAAGAAAACATCTAATTATAGCAGATGATAGCCATTTTCTTGCCAATACATGCAATATCCTAAGTAAGCATTTTCTCCACAAAATTATCTTACCCTGGTTTTGAGGGGAGAGGACAGGGAGGGGGGAAGGGCTACCTTCTTTCTGACTCTCTCACTTCTCATTTTTCTATCAGTATTAGTCTGCATTAACAGCCAAATCATACACACACACACACTCACACAACACTGCCAGTGACCTACTAGAAAGTTGCTATAGCAACGACTGCTTTCAGAAATACATGTTGTGCATTTTAAGTGCCATCATAGTGTAACTCATCTGTCAATTAATAACCACAGCTCAGAGTAGCACGTCGCATACACTGAAAACAAATAAAAAAATAAACATTGTGGCTTTATGTCTACAAAAGGAAATATCTGGAAACCCACTGCAAGCTTAGACTCACTACCAGTAAGAAAGATAATATATTTAGCACCAACATATAATTCATGTATATCTATTTAAGTGCACAAAATTCATGAAGTATGAAAAAACTTCACTGCAGTCTTGAAGGAGGAAATCATGCATATGTATCATTAAATGTCTCATTTCAGCAAGCCCAAGCTACTTCTCAAATCATCTATAGGAGCACACAGGAAGCATAACTTAATTTAGGTTTCTGTTATTTGTTTTGGGCGGAATCCCTGTAGTAAGAAACACCATCCCTTTATTTTAAATTATGCCAAGTAAACCAAAATTTGAGCGTACAGTTTCAACCTCACTAGACTTCATGAAATTACCTGGCCAAGTTTTTTCTCATTAGGGATCAAAGTAAGTGAATCACCATTGCCTCCTTCTCCATTCCTAGGTATCTACCGGTTTTGGGCTGGTGTACTTTGTGGTAACTATTTCACACAGAGCACAACACTAGTAAAGGAGTACACGTCTAAAATGCCAGCTAGTTATTCTCAGAGAACTTCAGGAAAATTCAACTATCACGATTTAAAAACCTGACAGTACTGTAGTCCTACCAACAGCAGCTTATTTAGTATTGTTTCCTCTCAAAACCCTGCCTTATACTAACAGGTTGTTTTCATGAAAGTGCATGTACTAAATTCCAATTTTTTGCCCATCTCAGCTATGACACATCCTGTTCCTGGACTGTCCTGTCTGACCTTTGAAAGGTAAGTGCCTTTTAAATTAGAGAATATTCTCTTTTTATAAAACATAAAGGGTAATCAGAGTTCTGCAAAGACTCTGGATCATCACGTGCCACCTGTGTCAATGACACAAAGAAACGCCGCAGTGTTTTGTAGGTCCAATGTGACCTTGGAAAGTGTTTCAGTTTCTCACATCCTCTAAATCCAGTTCAAACCATTTTCTGACACAACAAAGATAAAAACCTCCTTCCCGCTGTATTTTCTGCTTCAGGATAAACATCAAGCTCTCACAGGACCCAGTCTTTGATAACATGCTAGTACTGATGCTAGCTGAAATCCTTCTGAAGACACTGTGGATATCGGAATATAGAGGAAGATACACTGCCTAACTTCTGCATAACTTCAGTAAGCAGCCCAGTCTAGATGAGCTCTACCAAGTACATCAGGCTGGTTACATGTATGCGACAATTTCTAGAGAGACTTTCCACGTATGCTAGACTTAACAGGGAGGACCTTCTAAAACTGAAGGCCAATCCTTTTAGCTTGAATAAAAGGACCACCTTTGAAGGTTCGATCCTTATACATATATTCAGAATATAAGATAGCTCTGAGATATACCCATGTCCAGGCTCACCAAGGTAGCGAGGCCCAGTCAGTTCATATGAGCAAAGCAGGCAAGAGCACAAATAACCAATGTTTCATTTCTAGTTAATCTAAGATGTTCATAAGGCACAGAACTAATTCAACAATATTGCTTAAATATGACAATCAAGTTTCCCTTCACCTTTTCAGTGAGATACCAGTGAGCACAACTCTCAATGTCTTGTAACAAGAATTTTAAACAGTAATCAACTTTTTTCAATCCAGAATTTAGCTGATCAGTGTTTCATGAATCAAACCTTTAGATACTTGAGAAAGAGGCAAGATGTCTTAACCCTGAAAGCTATTAAAGAAGTGATGCCCATTCCTGGTTACATTTTTTATTTAAAAAAGCCACAATATAAACGCATCTACAATAATACCACAGCACTGGGCAGAAGACAAACTTGTAAAGACCAGTACTTCAACTGAGGCCAAAAAGCCCAGAGCAAGGCACAAGGCAACGTGCGTAGTTAAACTCCCCCCAGAACAGTCTCACAATCCACATCTTCTTGAATGTCTGTATTAATATATATTAGATTTTCTACCAATATTATTCTTGAAGTTGATACTTTTCAATCCCCAATATTTGCCTTGTACGGGTTGCTCTCATTTACTTTCCAAATCTACCTCTCCCCTCTGGATCTTTTATTCAGTACAAAATCCCTACCTGTCTTCCTGACATCCACCCTGTGATTTCCAGGCGTCAGGTGAAGTTCACAGAGGAGAGTGACCCTCAGCAGCCCGAATGCCATGACCATCCCCAGCTCTCCTCCAACACTGCCAGATCGTACTGTATCTGCTTTTTCTGCTTCTCCTTCACATCTTCAGGAAGACTAATTTCTCCCCAAAGTCCCAATTTGAGAGCCCTGACCAGTAGATCTTGACTAGTGCTGTTTCCTCTCCTCTGACTCAAGGCACACTGATTCAGCCGTAAGAGTAACACCTCCCTGCCAGGAGCCCACTTCCTTCCCCGTCCCTTTTCTCCCACTGACCCAAATGAAGGTTCCATCCTGTGCTGTCCCCTTCCCTCATCCTTGAGTCCATGCCCCCATTTACATTCCTGTCACCCAATTCAGGTCTATCAGCAATATAATCTTTGAATGCCTGCTTCTCTACCTGAGAGTCCAATATTTCATGTATTTTCCCAGCCCTTCCCTTTTGACTAGCATAGATTTTCAGTTGAAAAAGGATATAGTCACAATTTTAGAATAGATTCCTCTGAGAAGTTAACCCTTGCTATGATGGAGACTACACTGGCAAGAGCACAAAGTTCAGAAAACAAGGGAAAAAGGATGGAACAGAACCTGGATACATCTTTTAGCGGTAGCATGCAGTCAGTTTGAAGTATACCGTTCAACTGTGCTCTTTCTTGCCTTCCATAAAACCCCCCAGAATTCATTTGTTGACCCAAACATTTAAGTCCAAGCACTCATTGGGTTCTTTTGACCCCAAAATGAGTCTCTACATTTTATCCTGTACTCTGCCACTGTCTTACCGTTCGGGGAAATACGGTGCTAGCATTCAGATAAACAAGATAGTTCTACAAAATCCCACTGTTTCCTTTCTACTTAAACTTGCCACTACAATTAAACATTTCAACTGTGATGCTTATCACTGAAAACTGATGTGGCCTTTTGGCTCCCATTTTTCTTCAGATGGAAGTCAAAAGGTCACATTAATACCCGCTTTGTTCTCAAGATCCCATGAACATAATCGTTTCTTACTAAATACATTAGCACTAACATGAAAAATTAATTGTTTAAATGAATCCTACATGGCTTTTTTCCAATAACCTATTCATCATACAGATAATTCTCACACTTCCATTTTTAAAAGGTATTAGTAATAAGGTCAGTGGACTGAGACAGGTTGAGTGCACCAATCCCTTTTTCCTAGGGAACTATAGTAACAACTAGTTTAAAAAAAAAAAAAAAAAAAGAGTAAACAGTGAAACCATCTCCTCAGCCACACAACAGAAAATCTCATCTAACAGTACTTTGCTCTTGTACATGGATTTCTCTCAGTCAATGCAATAAGTGGATTATGTGGCTTTGGAACAGTCAAGCACAATCCCACTTTTAAAAAATGAATTTGCAAGAAGACATTATGAGCCATCCTAAATCTGATCAACTACTTCATAGGGATTTCTGAAATGGTATGGATATATTTCTGTTCCTTCTGCTGCCTTTCCTGATAATGTAATTGCTTTGTATTAAACCCTATTCAAGATTTTTTTTTTCTAGAGTAAGTACATTATTCCTCTTTTCAGGCATCACAGACTCAAAAGTCTTTGCTGCCATCCTGATACACAGACACAAGAACCCTCTTTCTAGCATCTGTCCAGCTGAGACTGCTGATACTTAGCTTTCTTCATGTTTGTCTCTTCCAGCAGTTTCACGAGCTGCGGAAACAACGAAACCTGGTTCTGAACAGATTACTGCACTGTAACTCTGTGTGGATTCACTAACATGTAACAACCATTTAAATCCTGCTGCTGCTTTTATTTAGAAGAGTATGTGAATGTAGGAGAGGGATGGGAAATGGAAATTACATTAACAGAGTAACTTTAGCAAGTTATACACCTTCACAAAAACTGCAGTAAATTTGTCTTTTTGGACACTCCCACCCCTCCAAATTTGATTGAAACTGGTCACTGTGTTCAAGAGAGACAAGCAGCAAGTTAAATAACATGTCATATCATACCGTGAAAATTTGAACCCTGCCCCATTTTAAAACATGACCAAAACTAACAATACAAAAACACCCCAATCTGCTGTTCCTTATCCCCTCCTGTATCAGGACTCCCATCCCCTCCTCTGCCCCTCACTTGCACTTGCAAAGCTACACTGCCTTAGAAAAAAACCAAACTAAGACCCATGAATCTTCAAAAGGTGACATCAAACTGCCCCCATGAATACTAAGAAAAGCCAAGACACTCCCCAGAAAGGAGCTGTTAAGCATTTCCATCCAAGCAGCATATATTTGCCCAAACAGTTTAGGCTCTTTTGCTACCTTAAAAGTATTTGGAATACACACAGATAATTAAATGCCTACTGAAAAGCTGTTTTAAAGGATCGATTTCTCTGTTTCCAAACTAACACCTTACTTACTTCAAAGGCTTGTTTCAAAAAATCTTCCAGAACTCACAGTTTAAAAAAACAACAACAACAAAAAAAATCAAATATCACAGAGCTTTAGTAGCACAGAATTGAATGCTCATCATTTTGCCTTTCTGACCTGTTAGCCTTTTTATTTCTTTCTTTTTAGTGGGGGGGGAGAGGGCTCAAAAGTTAGGCAAACGAGATGGTACAAGCAATTGTTTCCTGTTGGCAAGCATTTTTTGCTTGTAAGCACATCTTCTTGTAATCTCAAGAAAAGTTACGGTACGTATTAGTTTACAAGTTATGAAACAGAGCACATAACTCTTCAATACCTTTAAATCTAAGAAACATTTCACAATCTCAGTTGATAAAAAAATCAAAGTACGTTTGATGAAGCTAAAACACCTACTGGAAACACAGCTAATATCCATGAAAAGGTTTGGATAGATTTTTATTTTCCTTAAGTGCATTTTCCCACATAAGGCCCAGCCCCACAAAAATACACTCCCTGAATGGGAAACCATTAGGAAGTTAAAATGAAAAAACAGTATACGAAACATCACCATGCAAAGGAGTGCCTTGTAAAAAAGGAAGAAATAATTAAATTACTATGTGATAAATGTAGTTGTTCCTCTCAGCGTTCAACCCAACTCAGTTCAGTTTCCAACACTTGGGAGACCACTCCCTTTACAAGCGAGTGCCTGGACTCCCCAGAAGAGCAGCACGGCTCAACTTTACAGGTTTAAATAGACTCCCACTGCCGAGAGACCACAGGAGAGCTGCATACACAGAGAATATCTAACTCTATTATACTTCATCCACACTAACATAATCAGATTTTGACTTTAAGTCATCTTCCAAGTTTGATGATCTGTAAACAGGACATTTAGAATTATTTTGCTGTTTAAATAAAACTTTGACTTTTAAGAAACCATAATTTCAGAGAAGAGGAAGCTGTTAATGATTTCCCTGATAATATGAAAAGCAGTGGTATAAATAGATAACATCAATGAATGCAGATAGTTTAATAAATAACTATAAGGGTATAGGATGAAAGGCAGCTTCTTGGTCCAGGACAAGTTGCTTTTGTCTCCTGAATGAACTAAAAGCATCATCACTTTCAGAGAATCATTTCTACTCACTCTCTATGTATATCTGAGCCTATCCTGAGAAATTGTGAAGTACTGTATTGATTACAGTCCTGCTAAGAGAAACACTGGAAAGCACATTAATGTAGTGCTAGAAAAGGAGTGCTCTAGGAGCACTGGCACTATTTTATGGAGAATTTAGTTGAGTGGTCAAGGTATTATCCATTCACTTGTACAGCTAAACGTAACAAGAAAAAGCACTTTCATTTCAATTTGAGGAAAGCCAACTAAGTTAACAACCTTATTTTTCAAAAATGCTTCTCAGGGAAGATGCATTAAGTATAAAACATCAGAGTAACAGAGATAATTAAAACATTTTCAGTATTATTCATTCCGTGACACACAAGGCATTAATTCTCCTACTCTGAGTTTCAAAAAGTGAATGGATGTGCTCAAATTCCATTTAGGGAAGACACTTTACATTAACAGTGACCTGGAACAGCTCAGAATTTGATACAAGTCTTCAAATATTTGTCATTCTTGGAAAACGGTAATGGTGGTTGTTAGCAGTCAATAATGCTTATACAAAGATTACTGATCTATAAGCACAGTTCCTAAGTAAGCCTTTGCATGTTCCCTTACCTCAAAGGGCCTTAACCTTCAAACCTGCTCACCGACTCACCTAGGTAAGTCACCACTGCAATGGCCCAAAGCATGGCAAAAGCACACGCTAGAGAAAGAACACTGATACTTCAGCAGAAAGGGGCAGATCCTGGTAAGAAGTGGAGAAATCCTATTAACCACCAGTGGAAAGTGGTTAAGGAGAGAAGCTGATGGCAAACTGAAAGGCCCCATTTTCTTTACTTAATCCAACTCACCACCACACAAAAGATGAACAATTACCTTACTGCAAGGAGAGAGGGTGGATGGCTCAAAAACATGTAAATGCTTTTGGCTAAGTACTTCTCCAGGCGACAAAATGTAACCCAATATTCAGAATGACTCACTACAGGTTCTGGTGAGCTTTTGAAGAAACTTGTCAAAATAGAGAACTTCTTGGTGAAAAGCTTTCTTCCGCTTCCCAGTAGCTTCCTGGCGACTATTTAAGCTTATCCAAAGATCTGCAGGTTGACAAGGAGTTAGCTTGGATCTTCTCCTACTGCTCAATTTGGCAGTTCTAGCACCAAAAGGGACATCCAGAGCCAGCTGCTATAAACACAGAGCTTCTCCTCAGTTTCTTCAGGGAGCTGTCACTATCTGAGCAGTAATAACCTGACAGCTATAGCAAGGATAGCTTGAGAATGGGGTGCCAAAAGAAACTTTCACCAGCTGAAAATGAGGAAGCTGCTTGATTAGGCAGAAAAGTATAGCTTTTATTTCAACCATGATCTCAGAAGCTCTAAAATGGAACAAAATCTCAGAAAATACAGAGCAGGCCAAAATAAAACAAACAAACAAAAAAAATCACAACATAGTTTCTCATCCCCTATCAACTTAAGTATAAAATTAGATAAACATGCAAAGGACTATCTTCTCCAATTTTAGCTAGGACATGGGAATATCCCAAATTATACTATGCATGAGAAGAGGATAATCTAGTTTTGTGTTTCTTAGTTATTTAACTAAATCCAATAGAAAGACGATAACAGAAATGTAAAATCAGGTTTTTCCTGTTACGCTTTCCCTTGTGAGCTGCAGCAGGGTTTTCCCTTGCTCAACTGAAATGAATTTTATATATAGCATCCTTAACTACTGCTTAGAGCTTTTATAAACTTTCAATATTCAAATTTTATTCCAACCATTTTAGTACTTTTAATTAGCTCGTTCATATTTTTTTAATGCTAAATACTCTAAATCACTGAGTACCCTACCACTATGTTTTCTAATACTAAGACAGCTTTTTAATATTACAGATGTGACAGGTTCTCCGATTTCACGTGGTTGAGCTCATATTCCTACTTCATTATACAGTTCATGTTCAATGCAGCTCAAATTGCTAGTAGCTATTTCTATCACTAATTATGTATTTCAAGTCCAACACTAGTTAAATCAATTCTCAGCCCATGACCAGCAAGAAAGACAAGAGAAGTCTCACCTCTTATTCCTTATCTCAGCCTGGTCTGTTCTACTGTTATTACCATATTCTCCTGTCTCTGTCACAACTTGCCTCCTAAATCACGTTTTTCAATATGGATATGCTGCTTTAATGTGCATTTGTGAAGTCCCTAGCAAAACACGTTATCAATCTAACCAAAGCCTCCAAACTCTTCCAAAACTTGCTAGAATTGCCAACTGGCCTTCCCATACCTGGTTGCAAGAGGCAACAAGAGCGAAATCTGTGCTTCAAAAGAAATTCTGGAGGAATTTCCAACACCAATTTTTACACTTCTTTATCAAAAGTATTCATAAATCTGGTCGCAATCCAGCCAAGAAGAGAAAATGGAACAGACTACCTTTTTAAACTAATCCCTTCAGGCTTACTGCTCTTTTCCAGGAACACTAGAAATCACTTGTGCGTCTCCTATGGAAGACACCTGTCTCACCTGCAGGACAAGACTTGGACTTCACCATACGCTTAAAGTAGGTGTTCAAGGTTGTAAAATATATATGTTGAAAATCACATATTCTTCACAAGTACAAAAACTCCTAAATACAGAGCTCCAAAGAATTTACAGTTAACTCCCCATTCAGTACATTTAGTAAAAACTCCACCCCTGCCTGCAAGGTTTTACTGCATTTGTGCTTTTTATGTTTGGGTTGTTTGGGTTTTCTTCTTCTTTATACCTTTTCAGTAAAATAGCACAAAGTTGATTTCTGTTTAAAACTTGGTATTTTTGCAGGTATCGCTCAAAACCAGAACTGTAAGAAGGGTTTAGCCTTGGAGACAGCAGTGTCATGAGCAGACCTGACACAACACTCAACTGCAATAGGACATGTGCCGCCTTCAGTGGTGTAACTGAAAATTTACATGTGGCTGCATTTGTTTCATTCATACACATAATTACAGTTTTCTTACACACTTTGTGCTATGAGGTGATGACACATCTAGCACGCAGCCCTGATGTAAAATACATTCAGTTTTCCCTCTCCTACAGTGCTGCCACTGAAGTCTTCTACCTGTGTTTGATCACAGAAACACCCAAGGCCTCCACAGTAACACAACTCCGACTATAAATCCCACAGCTAGATACTCAGTCAAGAAAAAAGCTCCTGAGAGTACACACTCCATATGCTCTTTATCACATTCACTAGTGCACATTAAACCGGTACAATGAAGTTGCCACTGCACTGCAATAAGACTGAAATAATTTCTTGGCCTGGGGAAGGTAGAGGCAGACATCGCTGCAGTATCAGCTGATCAAAGATTACTGTTTTCAAAGGCTTGTTTCTGTCTGATAGAACCTGTGGTTACTGCAGCTTTGAAAGAAAAGCCTGGTTTAACGCCAACCCTCTGCCCAACACCGAGCACTCTCAAAACTTGAACCTTCCTTTGCAGTCAGAATTCAGGGAATCGTTCAACACTTGTGTGCCCATGTTCTATTCAGGTATTCATTGCAGTCAGTACAGCCATCTTCCAGTTATAGGGATACTGGGCAGAATAAGAGAATGCAAAATGAGCCAGTTATTAGTTTCATCAAAATTTCCCACACTGAAAAAACATCTCACCAGCATTCAGACAGCAATGCTGAGAAAATCCTGTATTCTAAGCTAAAAAGCAATTAATGAGTTCCTTACCAATGGGTACAAAAGCCTCTTCCACGAGTTTTCAATTATTCCTCTAAGGCAGGAGCACTGACTCATTAGTGCCAGTGAGCAGAAATGGAACAGTTAATGTTTCTTTAACAGGACTGTCCATGTTTTCTTTGAAGACAGAAAATACTTCTCAAACATGAAAATGCAATTTGGCAGCTACAAGTGAAAAAAAGGTTGTCCTGAGTAGCTATTGACCTTACTCAAACACCAGGAGAACAACATGATCAATTGCTAAATAGGGAAAAAAGAAAATGGAATGAGACTTTAATTCACTAGAAAAAACAGGAACCTGAACACATTTTATGGTATCAATTTACTAGGAGGGATTTTGACAATTCTTTTTATTTAAATGTGAACATTTAAAAGCATGTTTATTACTGACTGTTCTCTAATGTACAGTTTAATTTCTCACCTGCTTGCAAACTCCCAGACTGATGAACACTGGGATAAAATTAAACTGCGTTACAGGGAAGTGGAAGAGAAAACAATGAGTGTGGTAGGTAGATTTTGACTTGCAAATATAAAACGGCTTCCTGAAACCAACAAATTATCATCATTACAAGCCCAAGGTAAGACTGAAATGAACATTCAAAGTCTGTGATCTCTTTTCTGAGCAGAGTTCCCAGGTTACAGGGGAAAAGGAATCCTTAATGTCAAAAAGACAGTTTCTAACCACAGTGGGTGAATTTAAGGGTAAATCAGTCATCTAGCTGGTGAGATTCTTACTCCTAGCACCAGCTCTTTGCTGTCAGAAACAAGACATTCTGATTCTAGTTGTTACAGCCCACCTTTTACCTTCCCCTTCCAATTGGCTGTTGTTTTGCTTTATTATAGTGTTCCTTTTTCTTGAATTTCTTAATTTTATTTCAGATAAGAAAGAGCTACAGGTTTGTGGCGCAAAGGCACAAACTTCTTGGCTTTAAAACTAAACTGAATCTTACAGAGTCTATTAACTGAGAACTCATATACAGCCACTGTGAAAAACCTCTCTGGACTACTACAGAGGGGCAGGAAAAGTTGAAGCTTGAATAAGGAAAAGATTCTTCAAAATGCTGCAAAGTTTAAACACAGCAGAAAAGAAAGTGGCAATGGAATTGTGCACTACGTTCATGAAACCAGAGTGAAAAATGCCTAAGACTGTACGGATTTTGATGTAAATACATAAAGCTCATGCACCTCATGCGCATGCAGTGGCAAACCCTAAAGAAATCAGAGAGCAGTTGACTCCCCCCCCCAAACCATCACCCTCCTTGGATATTTGAGAGCTCTTAGAAGGGACAGTAAGAGATTGATGGTTAGGTTCTCCCTAGCCTATTAAAAAGGGCACCGTATTGGTAACATATATGATATAATCATGAGAGTATGAGTTTTCCGGGGTGGCACATTTGAAGAAAAAAGTACTGACAGTCTCCCAATTGCAATGATAGGGATGAAACCCATATTCTCAGACACCTAGCCAGGTTACTTGAGAAATCATTTACTCCTGTACTATAAGCTATTACATCTAGTAAAATGCTCAATTACAGAACAAAGCATGCTTCATTAGGTTGAGAGCCACAGTCAGAAATGTGGTTGCCCCAGAAGTAGAGAATCAAAACACCAACTACTTCATCATCCCCAAACCAACCTCAATATCAAAATTATTATACATTAGACCACAAACTAGTCTTCTACCTGCAGACACACCTGTCTTCAAACACGCCTTCACTAGCATCCACCACCAAAGAATAAGCACAGCAAAATACAGCTAACACTGCTGGGGAACTGTAGCTTAACAAAGAGGACATGCAGAAGGAAAGGAAGGTTGTTCAATCACTCCTCTTAGGGTTTTTTACTACTGAAAGACTTGATCATTTGCTGACAAACCAACTGCTAACAAATTTCAAATTCATTCAATGGATAAAAAAAAAAAAGGTACAAATTTAATGGCTACCAATGATTTGGCAAATGCAGCCAACATTGTAACTGCTAAGTGTAACACACAAAATCCCCTATTTAAAATCCCCTATTTTATTTCAAGAGCTGTATAGAGCACTTGTTCCCTACCAGAGGCGTAGCCTGCAACAACCCCCTAAGCCCTGCCAGGCAGATGACCTTGTGCTCCAAGCAGGAGCCAAACTGCTCATAGAGGAAGCAGTGACAAGGGTGGAAGGAAAAGAGGCTAATCAGTCAAAAGCAGATGCTTGGGGGTGACAGGAGGGCAGCAAAGGTGACAGCAGTGACTGTCACCTAAAAAATAAAAGTGGGAAAACACTAATCAAGAACAAAAAAGCACTGAGTCATGTTTATCAATATAAACAAAATTTGATACAGCCTAGAAAACAAGCCAGTTCCACTGCAATTCTGAATCTTCATCCGACCTCTATCAACAATCCCACGAAAAATCAGCTTGTAAAACTCATTAAGAGACACTTTCAAAATAAGCAAACATGGAACAAAATCCAAGTTTCAAGGCAACATGCACTTAAAATAGTACTGTACCAATTCAAATCTGTGTCTGAAGTTATTCACTGATGATTATACATTGGTGGGAAACAAATACTGTCATTTGAAGAAGCTGGGATCCACACAGTAAATAAATAAAAGCTGCCAATTAAGTCATAACTACAAGGTTGGTTTCAAGGCTCCAAACATCCCTACTTGGTACAAAAGCACACCTACAGTCTGAAAGAAACAAAAGCTGAAAATACAGTCTGTGCTGGAAGACAGTCGTTTCTTATGCAAATTTTAGAAGATGACTGTAAAACCCAGAGACTATGTTCACACTACATGAATCTCTTTTTCACTTTTTTAGCATATATTGTTTCATTTTCTTTCTCAGCTTTTTTTCTCTTAAAGCCGCTATTAAACTTTTACCACAAAAAAGCAAATCCTCTCTCTGTATTCTCAGTAGTCATGAAGATTTGTACCATTTTACAGTAACAAAAACCCAGCATTTGAAATCAAAGGATGTATAGAAACTGATGTTCCACGTATGCTTTCAACAGCTTGATGCTGAACAAACAAGGCAACCTCTTTCTTCACTACTCTTCATGAATATTGAAGACTGCAGCTAATCAAATGACAACACAGACAACTGCATCAGGCAGTAACATCAAAAAGGAAACTCCTGATTCCCCTAGACAAGACCTAGAAAGATAGTCACAGCTCCTGTTTGATCAAGTATCATCAGCCAACTAGTACAATGTTTATATTGTACATCTTGCTAACTACTTAGGGGAAGCTGTTTTTACTGAGGGGCAAATATCCATTTGTTTCACCAGTGACAATTGTTTTCCATGCTGGTTCCCATCCCGTTTTTCATTCTTCCATTATGAGAACGATGAGTAAGCCCCCGAGTGACAGAAATCAACAGTGAATCCAGATACGCAACCAAGTACAGGCCAACACAGAACCTCAAACATAGGGATTGCTTGCAAAGCCTTACGTGAACCACAAACAAAAGGGTAACAGTAGAGCAGAGTCTTGCGAGGAGCTCTTACAGATAAATACAGAGAGCAATCCACCTAGCACTAGTGAACCTTCAGCATTAAAACTGGGTGCCCAGGTTTGGGGTTCCAAGCCTCAAGATATGAACCGATAGAAGAAAGACTACAAAGCAATGACTTAGATCTGAAGACAAAAAAAGATCCATGAGGAATCACTGGAATATAAAGACACATTGTTTGTGTTATGGAAGATATCAAGGGAAAAAAATCATAGTTCGACTGCATCCAGGTACATGAAAAATAGCTGGACATGCCCAAATAAAAAACAAAGTTTCCTGCAAAGTGTGTGCAACAACAACAAAAAAGCAGTGAGACTATAAAGCACTGGAATAAGCTGCTTAAGAAAAGCAGTGGCATTTCTAGCAATTAAGAGATTAGACAAGCATCTGTCAAAAATATTGTAAATGATCTTCCCTCAAGACAAAGGGATTAAGTCAAGGTCTCCATTCTTTTTTTTTCCCCTCAGTCTTCTTCCAGGAACAAAGAAAGCCCAGGCAGAACCACAAAAGTAAATAACTATTCTAGTACAAATCCATTGTTACAATAAAACATGAGATTGGACAGAGATCTCAGAACGTTACAGCCTTAATACCCCTTAGTGGCTGTAAAAGCAACATGAGTTGGGATTTAGAGTTATGTCACTAGGGATTCCAGCAATACACAGACTAAAAAAAAAATAAAAATCAGTGAAAAAAGTTAATACACTAAGAAATAAAAACACTTTAATAGTCTCCCTAATACCACTTCTCATTAAATAAAACTTCAACAGTAAAAATTTTATCGAATATATTCTATACAAAACACAGTATGTTCCATTTAGAGGATGAAAATGTCTAAATGATAAAGAGTTCTCAATTTTTCAAAAATAAACTACTGTTTCTAAAGTAAAATAATTACAGGAGAAAGTAATAGCACATTACTACTCAAAGATCAGGCACTAGAAGACTGCAAAGCAGATATTACATGAAGCTATTAAACCTTTGAATGTTTTGGGTAGTGGTCTTAAAGAAAACATACTGCAAGGTTAAATCTGCATTGGTAATACAGGAAAATTCTTATGAGATGTAGAATATGGGGAAAAAGATTGTAAGGAACAGAATATGGAGGGGACACAGTGGTCTCAACTCTTCTCATTCATATGATCAGGACATTTAGAATCATGGGGGGAAAATGATATTGAGCCACAGGGTTCCACTAGTGAGAGCACTGATACCCATACAACAAGCAAAGTCACCAAACAGCTCCCCAACAGAGTAACCTCTCACTTGGGCACTGTAGCAAAGTTGAGCAGTTACATAAAAACATTTTGCTCACCTTCATAATGCACTTTGAAGCACTAACAATTCTGATCTCGACATAACCAGTTGTTTGTCAATGTTTACACTGTTTTATTACTTAGCATTCTGCTATGGTATTTTAAACTGCCCAAACACAAAAAACATATCCTGCTAGTTTTACTAATTTTCCCCATGCTGGTGTCTGTTTCAGTTGCTCTGAAAGTTTTCAGCCAACACAAATGTTGTCTCCTAAACAAAGTTAGGAAAAACATTTGTTCCTTATTCGAGTTCTCAGTAACTTGCATGCTTTGAAGGAAACATGAATGTAGCACAAAAAATACCCGGTTGGCAAGATCTGCCTTTTAGCAACTTAATGACAACAGACAAAAAAATTGAAGCCTAGTTTTCAAACCCTGGAAGTTATGCTTAAGATAGTCTGGTGTTCAGGGAATGGCTTCTGTTTACATAATAACAGACTGATGTCTGTCAAACTCCTGTCCTCCTTGACAATGTTGGAAGGATACGGTGTAGGTTATACTCAATGTGGCACATGCAATCTGCTCCTTATGCAAAATCTGCACAATACTGAAATCTGCTAAGTGCAGCTCCACTCTAAAACACATAGCTTGTAGTACCTACCAAACTACCATTTACTACTTTGCAGACACTTATGGACTGATCAAGCTACATGGAATTTTTTTTTTTGAAGTAACAACTGACAGCTATCACACTACAGCCACAGAACAGGTCAACTACAGGTCCTTACCCTAAAGCAGGAAGAGTCGGCATGAGTTTCCCATAGAAATCCTTATAAAAAAGTGCGTATTTACCACAGCCAAAAATGAAAAATCCTTAATCTCATATTCCAGAATTAATTTTAATAATTTCTGTTGGAATACAACAAAATTTATCAATCTGCAGCTGAAAGCCTAATACAGGAATTTCCAGTCTGAACAGTTTGTTTGTCAGAGGCATGTATTATTTGAAACAGGATTTGAATAACTGCCTAACAATATCCATCTCAACCACAGGCATGCTCATCTGAGCCATATATAACAATGCAATAACCAAAGTTCCCCTTTAGGATAAGAAAAAAATTCCCAGCAACTAAACGCCTAATTGCCTGAACTTACAGAAAAAGAAAACACCAGCAAGGTTGTCCTGTGTCTCAGCGTTTCGGTCTTCCTTGCTGTTAAAAAGGAAAGTCTGGTCAATGTAGGGTGACAGCCAGATCATTTCTAACCTTCAACCAACATGTTCTTCCCTTTCTTCACCACAGCTTTTTGTCTTCTCAACTTAAGCCTCCATTTCAGGGAACTCTGCCAGTAACATCAGATGCAGGAGCTCGCAGGAAGAACAGAATGGTTCTTAAATTACCCCGAGACACACTCTTCTTTTGAATCGCCTCTGGAAGTCTGACATACAATGAGTATTAGCAATAGCTTGACCAGAGATTAAAAAGGCTAACTTTTTTTCTTTTATTTAAAATAAAATGCGTTGCTTCAAAGAAAAGCAGGGAGAAGCAGGAACTGTAGTTACTTTGCATGATGCTTTCTCTATGAGCTGTCACCAGCACAGGACAGGAACAGTCCGGTTCATTCACCCCATCACCTCATTTGGTCCAAAGGGAGTTCACTGTGCAATTATTTCTTCTAGCAAGCTGCAAGTCAATGCTTTTGTACATTCCCATGTTCTTCAATTATGTATTTGCTCTATCACAGCTTAGTTCCCTAAGTTCTTCCCTGTGTCCTGCTTGCCTCTGCCACTAATAGTGAACCTGCACACACGTTCAGGATTCAAACAGTATAAATAAATCTCATGGCACTTTGTAACATTTAGCTATGGTGCTACTTGCCATTTACCAGTCATGCAGGTGAAAAGATCAGAATTGAGGAACTACAAATCAGTGCTGACTGTCCAACACACCGAATGCTTTTTGTGATTACTGTCACAGAAAGTCATTTTCTTCTGACATAAGCTTGAATGCAAACAAGACTTACAAAGGAGCAACACGTTGCCTTCAGGACAGAGGCAGATACAATAGTTACACTCTAGATGTGGGTGTTATCAAAGCATGACTTCAGGTCAAGGAAGCTGTTTGAGGGAGAGACAACAAAAGAGCTGACTACCAAAAATTTATGGGCAAGTAAGATGTGAAAGGGTTATTCTTAGCTGTGTATTTCACAACAAAATGAACCACGTCAGCAACACATCCTAGCAATACCTCAGAATTTACTACAGAAAATACTGGTGGTATACGCTGGCATTACACAGAGAGAGATTCCAAGTTCTGCACCAACGCTATGCACAATGCTGGTGAATGACAACAGGCACAAAAGGCCTGGCGCTCCTCATGGATGAAGGCCTGGCAGAAATCTTTAAGAAAATACTCTAAAGGTTTTGAAGGAGATACACTTTCAAGTTTTAGCAGTTTTGTAACAATGCATTTGCCTAGAGAAAAACAAAAGGTATAGGAAACAATGGCAGCTACAACTGACAGTTCCTCCTCCTGCCCCCAGATGTGACACTTGGTGTCCCTTGATTCTTACTCCTGACTAATGCCCTTGTCTTTCCCCTCTCAACTTTCTACCTGGTCACCAACATGCTCTAAACCAACACACAGTAATGGGAAATACAAAAAGTAAGGCATACCAATGGAAAAGATGTGTTTTACCAGCTTTAATGGCTATGACATTAACAAACATGTCAACTCAAAGACAAGGAATTCACAATTCAATACCCATCTCGGGCAACAAGAATTTACATAGGACAACCACACACAGGCACTTTCAGTCCCTAAAGCCGTAGCTCTATATATAGTTACACACACCAACAGAAGTGTGTAAAACCCTTCTTCTGCAAAGCAGAAGACAAGTAGCTTCTCTGGTTTCTTTTGCAGAGAAAACCAAATATAACAGTTAAATATTGAAATACACTAAGAAAAGTGCAGGCATTTCACAGAATCACAGAATGGTTTGGGTTGGAAGGGACCTTAAAGATCATCTAGTTCCAACCCCCTGCCATGGGCAGGGACACCTTCCACTAGACCAGGTTGCTCAAAGCCTCATCCAGCCTGGCCTTGAAGACATCCAGGGATGGGGCATCCACAGCTTCTCTAGGAAACCGGTTCCAGTGCTTCACCACCAGGAAGAGTTTCTTCCTGATATGCCCCCACTTTCAATTTAAACCCATTACCCCTTGTCCTGTCACTACAGGACCTTGTAAAAAGTCCCCCCCAGCTTCCTTGTAGCCCCTTCAGGTACTAGAAGGCTGCAATAAGGTCTCCCCGGAGCCTTCTCTTCGCCAGGCTGAACAAGCCCAACTCTCTCAGCCTTTCATCACAGCAAAGGTCCTCCAGCCATTTCATTTCCGTTCCTTTTCTGTCAGTGACAGTAGCATAGGTTACACCTGCAATTTGACTGGCTCCTCTGACTGTGTTCTCCCACTCACTCATAACAGTGCAGCAAAGCGAGGAAATCTTCAAAACGTGGGACAGTCTGTACAGAATAGCCTCCATCCTTCCATCCCACTCCTTTCGGTTCCACTTGTCACACTAAAACTTTGGGGATATTTGACAGGACCTGACCGCAAATTCTCCCTGCCATCCAACCTACCGCCTGCTCTTCCACTTCAGCAAATGGAGAGCACTGTCATAATTCAGGCTGGCCATTTTTAATTAAATAGTCTCTTCCTCTTCTGGTTCAGTACGCACCCAGCATCTTGTGCAACAGCATAATAACTAGTATTCAAAGATTCCCTAAAGCATTTTGAAACATGAATTAAATTTCAGCTCCATCTTACCACTTTGGCAGAGAAAACTGTTCAAATGGTGCTTACAGAAGCTAAAGAGAAAAAGCCTCCCATGTGACTGGAGAAGGCAAGAGATAGGCACAAACCCACAGAAGTTATGCCATTTCTTCTGAACCACTGTACCAACCCTTTTCAGAGGGACAAGAAATAACACATTATAGGAGAATTTTGACTTATATGAATACCAGTAGAACAAATCAGCTATTGCTAAAATAGGAAAGCCTCAAAGACCTGAAGAAAACCACTGTGCAACAGAAAGGAGATAAAGAATAAACAAATGATCTGTAACTAAAAGGGCAGAGTACCCAAAATGTCGCACTCTTTCAGAGAAGTCCTTCCAAAGACTTGGTGGCTATCCTTACCATTTTAACTCACTATCTTCACTTGCACTTCCATCTCAGAGCATTATGTACGGCAGAGCGCAAACGTTAGACCACTGAGCGCAGTACGGAAATAGTCAAAGGCAGGCAGATCCTTAAACTTCAGCTCTGTAAGCAAGGATGATCTCTATAGCATTGACTGGCACTCCCTGTACTACAGTATCTGTTTTATGCTATCAGTGCTACCACGTTGTTGTTTGGGTTTTTTTTTAAGCTCAGCACCCAGCAGAAACCATCCCACATTACTGTATTGTATGTTTATCCTCCTCTGTCTTTTTCTCAGTCCTTGGACCAATTTCCACTAAACTCAAGAAAACAGAGATCCCAAAATACATAAGTTCTTCTATATTTTCTTAAAACATTCATTTCTTGGAAGAGAGATTCTTAAGTTCTCTCCTCCAAACAGTGTCCTATTAAAGCAAGACTACAGGACAAACAAAATTATTAAGACACCAAAGAAATCATGTAAGAGTGACTCAAAAGAAAACAACCTTCAAAAATTTCTGCTTAAAGCATTGCTCACTCTTTAGTAGAACTTACAGTTGTGTTTACTCTCTCACCTAACACTTTGTGATGCTACAGTCTAGTGAGCCTAACAGTATAACCTATTCTAGAAGACAGATAAGCAGACAGCTAAATAGATGACAGCGTTTCGAGAGGGAAATCAGCCCCATTTTTGTACAGGAAAGTCAAGTTCCACAAACCTACAGGAGTTTTCTAAAAGATGTCCTGTACCCACACACCGATGGACTCCACATGATAAAGCCTGCTTTCATTTCCAGGAGACATTTAACAAGATTCTTCACAACAGGCTCTTAAAGAAATTAAGCTGCCATGGCAATAGAAAGCCTTGCATGGATAGGTTATCTGGTTAAAAGAGAGGAAACAAAGGGCAAAACAAATGGTCATTTCTGACAATAGAGTAAGGCCAACGGTGAAGTCCCACAGGAATATGAGCTGGAGCCCCCATTCTTACATCTGGAAAAGGAGGTGAATGCTAACCATTTGCTGATGACACCAAGTTATTCCTGTCTGGAAGGCAGACAGGACCAGCTGCAAAGAACAGAAGCACACACACAGGCTACAAAACAGCTGGCAGAGGGACTTCGTAAAGGTAAGTTACTCACCAGCACTTCACACACAGTGGTGAGCTCCACACTGTACACTGCTACCCATGGCAAGTGCAAGCAGCTGAGTCAATATGAATCTCCCACCTGAAGAAGCAAGGGTCTCGACCTCCAGAACCATTTTTCCCAAAAAATATTCTTGCCACTGACCTTGCATCACCTCTAGCAACACCTTACTCTGGTGACTCGATTCAATTTATTCACCTGGCAGAAAATTACCCCTCCCAAGCAGATGGTTTTTGCCAGGAAGGGAATTCAGCTAGCTTAAGGAAAGGTCAAGCCAGCAGCAGCACTAGCACAAAGGGAAGAACTGTGCAGATGTGGAGAAAGATTCCTCTCAGCTGTGGTAGGCTGGCAGATCAGTGCAACCATCTTGTGCAATTCCACTGGCAGGAACAAGCTCTCATAGTCCCAGTGAACAGATCTAAGAAAATAACAATGCAGAACTGGCGTATTTATCACTCATTTAAGATGGAATTCATCACCCATTTGCAAATGGAGTTTCATTTTCCACTTAGAAACACTAACATATTGGTATCTCCCTCGTCCTTGGGGATTCTAACCCTACAAAGGAGAGAGAAACCCTTCTGTTAGGGAGAGCAAACAGATTCTCAGCTTGTCATTTGATTTTTGTTTCAGAAACACCACCACATGCTATGCTCTAGTATACAAAAAAATGCATCCAAGATTAATTGTTTTGATTTTTATTATTTTATTGTAGAAAAATAATTGACATTTAGAAACATTTCTCACACGGGTCTATTCCTATGTAACTCTACAAAGAAGTATTTCTTTCCTACGAGCTGAACAATATCTCAACACTGTTTTCACTTGGCTAACCTGCCAATGTAATACAAGTCTGCTATATGGAGAGTTACAGAGTGTAGACTCATTAGATTTATTTACAGAATAAATAGCACGTACTCTGCTGAAATCCTGCACAGCAAGGAACACGGTTGGATGTTGCCGCATGCTGCTTTCTAGTAAAACATTACTTTTGGGGACCCACCTGAAACAACTTGCCTTTCAGTTGAGGGAGGGCTGGCTTAAGAATTCAACCTCTTGCTCTTAATTCTGCAATAATGATTAATAACTATTTGACTGGAACTTAGAATACACTCCCACATCACACCCGTGTCTAACACTGCTGACAACTGCGGCCGAGAGGCCTCACCAAACCAATGCCTTTTTGCTTGTTTTAAGCCCCAGACTACAAATCCCCCCGGGCAGGACTAGCATCATAATCGTGAAAAGAGCCTTTGGCAGCTTGCGGCCAGCCAGTGCTGTCCGTCTTTGGGTACATAGAGAGAAGCATGTAACCAGGTTGGATGCCTGAAGGCATGAAAAACCCTGTGATTGTACCAAATATGGAATTACCTGTATTTATAAACAGGCATTTTCTTCCAAAATAAGGTGGCTTTGAGATTGTGTCACATGAAAGCAGAGATACCAATTTTTATCAAGTTTATATTGAACCTACAGTTCTAAACAGGATACACGTGATATGGTCTGGGCCCAGCAGACATACCCTCATGAATCTAGTGTCCAAGGCATCCTGCTATCTCAAGCACACTGTTATTAAAAAGTGTTTTCCAAAATACCAAAATGCTTGCACATAATGAGGAAACCTTGCAAAACTTCCAAAACCAAGAGCATAGTTCCTTCTAACATTCACAAAAAGAACTGTTACTGGGTATTCTCTCACGAAAGATACACACAAATCGTCAGGCAGTGAAATCATTACCTACACTCAGATATTCAGTGGGACATGTCAGAAATTAGCCAGTAGCTACAAAATCCAAACTAATGAGAAGATTCCCCTTGCAGAACTTTCCTGAGCTCTTTCACCCAGCCAAAGGTGGTGTCTACCTTAAAAAAATAGTGTAGACCTTCCCAAAACACCACTTGGTTTTGGAAGCACATCTTCAGACTTAAAAGTTGCAACAGAGGGTCGTAATAATGTTCTCTCTATCCCTTATTTTCTATGGGAACAAAGAAACATGTCTTTGTATTCTGAGCACATACTCAGCACTGAAACCAACAGAATGAAATCAGTTCAGAAAAGCAAACTATTGCTAAGAATAAAGCATACGTCTAGATGTCCTGGATAGAAATGACAGAACAATTATCTGCAGGTGAACTCAGACTTTGCAGGATTTCTCTTTCTCTTCCAAGAAGGAAAACCATCTCTACTCCTCCTATTTTTAGCCAAATGAGAACACAGTGGCACTGCAAGCAAAAGGAGACAGCAATTTGCAATGGGAGAGTTTTGGAGCTCCGTGTGATAGAGTGGCTACAAGTCAACCCTCAAAACTATAAAAAAGCATGAATTATCTTACAGATTTTGGTTGACATTTTAAATCCTGAAGCCAGTACATCAGATTTCGATAAGGAGAATCCTTATCTTGGCGCCAGGCTTCAGCATCACCTTCTGCTTTCGACTCCAAGCATTAGATACCAGAGCGTTACCCAGACACTTGGGTACTTCAAGGCACAGAATGGGGAGATTCCCTCAGCAGCCGACCACTCATTCAACAGCACTGCATCCAAATTTAGTCTTGACCATTCCCGCACAACAAGCGGACGAGAAGACAAGTTGGCTGCTTTCAGTATGTCTTCTGTTAACTATAGAACTCGCACTTCCAAATTTTCAGCAGGGTATTTGAGTCTTTTATGCATTTATCCTAACATTTGTAAATTGTTTTCTGGTTAAAAACATGTTTTTATCCCAGTAAAAGACCTTTTCTTAGAAAGTCATCAGCATTAAGCGTAACTTCTATAGGCTCACTTGCCCACCAAGATGATATTTAAAATACCATTATTTAGCCACCTTATATCAGGACAAGTCTTTACAACACAGAGAAAGACAGGAGAAAATCCAAAGTCACCAGTGCAAACTGAACATACATATCTTCTTTCACATCAAAAATACTTGTTTGTTGAGTTTCTGAGCATACCAAGTAACTCATTTTGACAGTGCATCCAAATATTTAATGTTCATAAACCTTCTCAACTACAAAAAGCTGCACTGCAGTTTCAGTAGATGTCACATAAATCTTGCACAATATGAAAGCCAGGCTACGGACAGAGACAGTAGATCAAAAGCTTGGAGACCCCAGTCACAAAGTTCTAATATCAGGGTTCCAGCTGCCCTCAAAACTTCTGCCCACAGCATCTTGTGGTGGAAGTTTGCCTCTCACAGTGAATTTATCAGCTTCACCACCAGAGACTGTGAGCTGCCAACTGCCACGTGCTCTGGTCCTTAAACGCAGAGGTTGTAGAAGAGGTGCTTGGAACCTCCACAACTGGCACTGGTCATTCAGCTTCAGAGAAGTACCATTTTCCACCACCCTCTCCAGCTCCTGTAAATCCACAAGTATATCCTGTAAATCCATCAGCAGTTAACAACCAAGAATTTCAACTGAACACTCTGTGTTGAGCAGCCAGTAAAAGTGACATCATCTCAGATTAAACATAACCCTGGAGTTAGCCCCTCCGCTCCAGCTCATCAGGAAATCCTGCTGCATTACAGGCTGGCTTGCCATTTCAAAAACCTCTGCACCCACTACACGTGCTTTCTCAGGCTATCCACCAAAAATAATCCATCACAGTTGAGTCAGAAAGAAAGAAAGAACCAACTGGCCTCTAGTTCCATACAAGAACTTCTTCCTATAGTCAGGACACCTTTCGACAGACAACCTATATACTATACTGCCTTGCGGTCCAATGATTTCTTCATGGATTGATGGATTATACTGTAGAAATGGTCATCAAATGACCTTGCTACCTACAGATGAACAAAAAACCCCAACCCTCACTAAATAAGGAAAACCAGGTTTGAATCCAGAAAATCTGGACTAGTCCTTCTTCCATAACACCTGTATCGCTAAGGTAATAACATGGAAAAGTTTAGCAAGTCTTAAGATGTCTGAATCCAGACATTCATGTCATCCATCATACCAAACACGGCAGTTTAAGAGGAGTTGCATTAGTGGTGTGACCTGGAGAATGCTTTTTGTTCCTTGACAATTGAATAAACACTACTACTGGACCAAGTCTCTAGAACTACAAGTAGCACAAAATTGTGTGGAATACAGCTAAAATCATCACTACTTACAAAGCAGCTCAATTTAGTTTAATTAAACTCACACCATCTTACCAGCAACTAAGTTTTTTGACACTGACATTGGCAGTTGCATCCCTTTCATTGCTCTATGGGTACTACTATCACCTTCTTTGTCCCAAGTCACACTCCAAAGAACACAGAAAGCAAAGGGTGGCTGCCCACCACTTCCCAGCCCAGGTGAGTCACCAGCACCCATCACAGAAGCCTTCCTCCCTTCCTTGCTGGTTTTGCTGTCCAACGGCTCAGGACCCGAGCTGGGCATTTCCGCCTCTTTCCACCCCGTAGCAGTGGTCGCAGAGCATCGCCTACACTCGGCTTCTCCCCGAAGCCACGGCTCCCAGTTCCAGTACCACCAAGCTACCCACCAGCCGCCCTCTGCTCTCCCACCCCAGAGGTCAGGGAAACGCCACCGCTACGTGACACGGGTCCCTTCCCCCTTGGCG
>NW_010239034.1:45541-51938 GCF_000690775.1 Eurypyga helias | reverse complement strand
TATGATTCTATGGTTCTATGATAAATTGCATGGAATAAGGGATGGAAAATATGCTGATTTTGGCTGGGATAAATTAAAATTTCCTCATAGGAGCTAGTATGAGGCTCGGTTTTGGATTTGTGCTGAAAACCCTGCTGATAATATATGGATGTTTTCCATTACTGACACACAGAGTCAAGGCCTTTTCTACTTCTCACACTACCCCACCAGTGAGTAGGCTGGGAGTGCACAGGAAGTTGTGAGGGGACACAGCTGGGAAAGCTGACCCCAAGTGACCAAAGGGATATTCGTATGACATCATGCTCAGCGTATAATGCTGGGGGAAAAAGAAGGAAGGGGTGACATTTGGCGTGATGGCATTTGTCTTCCCAAGTAACTGTTATGCATGATGGAGCCTTGATTTCCCGGAGATGGCTGAACAGGTGCCTACCAATGGGAAGCAATGAAAGAATTTATTGTTTTGCTTTGCTTGCATGTACATCTTTTGCTTTACCTATTAATCTGTCTTTATCTCAAGCCACGAGTTTTCTCACTTGTACTCTTCCTGCAGTCCAAAGCCACCACAGAAATCTCTCCTTTCTATTTGATATCTTCCTTATATATTACTACTGTTTAATAAGAATATGGACCCTTTGAAAATTTATCAATTCTTATTAATCTGTGTAGCTTCACCCATCAGATGGATGCTCATGTATAAATAAATCAGGATTCTCTTCAAATACTGTGAATAGCAGTTCAAACCATTTCAACAACTCAGAAGTCAATTATTTGAGTTTATCAATATGGCCAGTCTGGGAGCCATGATTTTCCAGTTTTTTCTGGTCCCAACCAAACTTTAAACTTTACTTGCTTGGATGTTTACAGGCAGTTTCATTTGCATCAGCCTGTTTGGCTACAACTTCTGCCACTGAGAAAATGCTACTTCTCTGCTAAAGCTGGATGAGGAATATTCCTTGCACCAACAGCAGTTTTTATTAATGATTCAGATAAAGATCAGCATCATTAGATTGAAAAGTACAGCTGGCCTCATCTTACTGCAGAAATAAGGGGAAAGTGTTTATTAAGGCTGTTTTAGATACAGTACATTGAAACAAACAAAAAAAAAATCCTATTGCAAAGTCAGATACAAATCAGTGCTTTAATATTAAACAATTTTCATCTGAATGTCTATAGTTGAACACAATTATGACCTTATTATGCCGTATGTTCAATTTACACAATGAATAGTTTGGCTTCATGCAGAATGAATCAGTAAATGAAATTTGAGTACAGGAGAAAATAATCTTACTCCAAATTAAAACAGCTATTCAACTACTTTGGAAAACCAAAGACATCTGGGATAGGTTTTTTTGTTCTCTCTAGTGAGATAAGTAAGACAGTAAAAATAATCTTGCCAAGAAGTGCACAAAATCACAAGCAATTTTGAAAAAACTATTACCAGAACTGAATCCATGGTATAATTCCCACTCATTCAATTTCTGAAAGGTAACTTGTGAGGTTCTGGTCATCTTGCCTTTCAACACTGTGAATATTGTAAGGAAATAATCTGCAGTCTCTAAAGGTAGATCTAAAAATTAGAAGGAGTAGATCATTGTTCCTCTATGCAATAAGTGAGCAATTAATTTTTTTTTTGATACAGCTTTTATTGTAACAGAAATGGGGAAAAACATGAGTGACTTTAAAATGTGATGCTTTGTATGCAAGCAAAGTCTGCTTTTATTTAAATATCACACACTGTTCTAGCTGATGTCTTTAGTTTGATATTGCCAAAATTGATGGGATTTAAGCATTATTCTGGTTTGTTCCTAAATACAGGTAACTTCTAAATTTATATTTGCACATTGACTCCCGAAGCCTCCTAATGCAATAACGAAAACACTCTTAATGGGTATATGGGGGGGAAAAAAAATAACCCACAACCCAATTACACAAATTAATTTAGAAAGCCCTCTAAGCCAGGTACTATATTTTTATCTACATTTTTTCAGCCTTGAGGTGGAGTGACTAAATTTTCCAAGTTTTAAGCAGTGTTTATGTTCTGCAAATGAATCTTCCAGCAGATTAATACACATATTCTGACTAAAGGGGCAGCTTTAATTTCATTGAAATCCCAAATTCAGAACACAAAACACAAACATTGCATTAAAGCTGTACTCATTATGGGACTGTACTACAATTTGTGACAAAATGAAAATAATTTTACAGGCAGTGAGTCATTAAGTTATTATCATTTTCATTCTCTAATGTAGCAGAAAAAGGTCTGAGGCAGATAGATTTTGAAGGTATTAAAACAGTTTAAAAGAACAGGGGAATTCAGGCATAAATATTTTTGGGGGGAGAACAATAAGAAAAAAAAGTAAAATTATTTGGAAGACAAGAGAAAGGAAAGAAACAAAGCAAACAAACAAACAAATATTTCTAGATTTGAAATACAGGTAACATCCTACCAATGAAATAATACACTGAATTGTTAAGTAGTACTACCCAAGAAATAAAGGGAAGTATTCGACGGAGGAGTGTCTTTCATGAAAATTTATTTTCTCTTTCTTTTATTCCCAGCTGAAGGAATGTTGACTTGGAATTGAGATGTTTTTTCTAAACTTTTGCAAGCATTTATGTTAGGTGTATCAAAAGTTGACAAATTTTTTTCACTTGTTTCTAAAGAATGCATTTTTCTTACGGTTTTGTGTTAATGCAATTAAATTGAAATATCTTATTCCCTTGTGCTCCCCTTATGTGTTTTGAATAATACAGAATCTGCAGACCATGGATTCTGGAATAGTCTTTGTTAAACTAGCATTATAGCAGTAAGAGCTAATAAAAGAATAAACATCCATTTGAAAATTTTTGTATCAACATAGAAACATCACTGCTATATTGACAGTATTAATATTTTGTATTTGTATAATGCATTCCATGGATAAAATGAGTCCTAAATAAAAATGTATATGAGTAAAATTTCTAAGACATAGACATGCAAAGTTAGAGCTGAATTTCTAGTAATTTAGTACCAAAGTTAGCTGACTCAACACAAGCTATTTTTTTAACTTAGGATGAAGAATTTTTAATTTTATGTTTTTTTAAGACACTTAAAATTAATTTAGGCAATTCTTTACTTCTTAATTTATCTGCCATGTTAAGATTAACTGGATGACTGAGTCTGCCCTTAAAACGAAGCAATCCTTGGTAAAAAGGGTATTTTTTATTCAACCTACAATTTTTAGTCATTGCTTTTGTAAGCAAAAAAGAGATAAAATAAGGCTTAAAACCAGCTCTGACCTCAATCTAAATGCTTTTATATTCATGTAATATAAAATACATTTGTCTTATATATAATGCTATATTTTTTGGCATTTGTAGTTAAAATATCCATAGTTGGATAACTCATATGTATGGGATTTCACCTTTTCCAGGGTACAAGGCTGAAGACTGCCCAATCTGTATGTAGCACTAATGTATAGTATGGACTTTTCTTTCTTTCTATAAGGGACAAAGACTTTGCTTTAGAAACCAAATATTCCAAATCATACAAGAAAGCATGATGACCTATGTCATAACTCTTTCATTTTAGAGAAAAAATATCAGTAATTAGGCTCCTTGGATGACCTTTTCTTGAAACACTCTACAGCTTTGGGGTCGACGTCATCTTGCAAAGATGCGGAAAGAGAAAGAAGAAAATGAGAATATTAGAAATCTTCAATATATCTATTTCCATTTCCTATCTGATTTGTTACTGCCTCCTGAGATTCAGTTAATCATACCCTTTGTGATTCATTTCCAGTGTGACAATTTAAGAGCAAAAAAGGTATTGTCAGATAAGGATATCAATGGAGAATTTAATTAAGTCATAAATTATAGCTACAGTTTCTGATTTTAACCTCAGTGTCTTTTTTTTTTCTCTCAGACTTCAGAGATATTGTATCTCATTTTTAAATGATGCAATGATGACATTTGATTGATTTTCCATTGTGACTTATCGAGTATATAAAAAGGGAATTAAAAGCTGTACTCAGGGTCAGTTCTATTTTGGAAGAACACATTTGTCAGAGTGCATCTCTGCTGCTTGACAGTGTGTGGGTTGGCCTATTAGCAAAATGAAATATAAGGTGAATTTCAGTCTAACCTCCAGTCCTCTGTAGAAGGAGAGAGAAGAAAACATTGGTTGAACAATAAGAAAGTAGAAAAGACAGTATGAAAGATGAACTGTAGACATTTTAGAAGCAGATGGGGAAGTATTTTAGCTGTTCCCTGAAATCACTGAGGAGTTAAAGGAGAAAAGGATGGTTGGATGGACAGATGGAAAGTAAAATGTGTCAGCAGTTAGGATTTTGTTGTTTTTTTGTTGTTGTTGTTGTGGGTGGGTTTTTTTGTTTGTTTTGTTTTGGTTGGTTGGTTTTTGTTTATCATCTTTCCATAGAAAATAAATATAATGGAAAATACCTGAATCATGCCTTCTGCATGATAGAGTAAGGTCAGACAGTAGTTAGCAGAACAAAAATAAGCAAGGAATAAGAGAAACATAAACCAGCCAGCATCTCAGGAAACTACTGGAGACAGAGGTCCAAAATTATGTATTTAATGGTTGGAATAAACTTAGGAAGAGTCTGAGAAGGAAGACCACCTCAGGACTTAAGGGCAGTGGATATCTTTTCAAGCATCTTCTTGAAATACAAACTCTGAAAGCACAGGAGAAAAAAGTGGGTGCTAACAATAACATAAATAATGATGTGAAGGGAAAGTACACAATCTACCATTCATAGGTGATTTGATTCCACCAGCAAATGGAATGGGCTATGCATGTCCAGAAAGGGTGCACAATCTTTTCTGTCCTTTGCAGATCACAGCTACATCTGGGAAATGGTGCAGATGACAAAATGGCTTCTTTTTGCTTTTCAGAAGATAGATAGGCAAAAGTCTCTCTACACATTTTTCTCAGTTGTGCAGAAATGTGATACTGGTCAGTAAGGTCTTCTGCAATGAACTGGTGTGTCTTGGACTTTGACAGAGAATCATAGAATGGTTTATGTTGGAAGGGAACTTACAGTTGTAGACATCAACATGATTTGGTCACTGTGGTCTCTTCTTAGAAGAATAGAGGAGAAGAAGGAATTCAGGTGCATGAGTGCACCTTATGTTTCTGGAAGCTAAAGGAATGAGGAATGTGTTGGTATGTCAGGTGAGTTACGTAACATCCTGCTCTTACTTACAGGACTATATGATGGCACAGATGTCTGTGCTGGCTGGTATGAATGTGAGATTATGATACTTGGCATGTCTAAGAGATTTGGGAGTTCTTTGCCATGTTTTCTCAGACTTTATGTATTGACTGGTTAACAAAGTTCATCAGGGAGTGCTAGAAGCACCTGGGTCATCCAACTAGTTTTTTATGAAGTGCACTGCAGAGTGCTGGAAAGACCAAAACAGAGACCTGTCAAATCTTTCCTTAAAATGTCCCCAGAACACAGAGAATTTGACTTTGAGGATACTATAGAGACATTTTGGACTGAACAGAAAGCACCAGCTTGACCTAAGAGAAACTGGGAGCAAAATACAGGACAAAGACAATAGTATGCATTGAGAACAACAAACAATGTAATGGGAAGTTTTTTCCAGTAGGTTTTTGACATTTCTAAATGTTTTGCTCTTCAGCTCTGAACCTATCTGAGTTTGTTTTGGAAACATCATGAAATAGTTTCACATTTCTCTTCCAGTAACTGAAGTCTTCTGTGCTTCAGTTATCCCACTTGAAACATATAGCTTTCCCATACCTGGTCCTAAAAGAGCTTTAGGAAAATCTAAATGATTATTTTTCTCTCAAAAAACTCTCCTAAGCTCTCCCATTCAGTGCTATTGCTCCACAGCCCCAGACCACTCAAATGGTGTGGTTCTGCAACTGTTTCTCATCCCATGTGTCATTCCTCTGGCCCTTGAAATCCTTCAGTAATCTCTTACAGTTATTTAATCTTTACCAATGACACTGTGAAATCACCTGTTTCAGGCATTCTAATATTCTTCAGACTCTAACAGACATTTACATAGTTCCCTACTCCCTTCTAGCATATATATCACAGAATTATTGAATGGTTTCTGCAACTGTTTCTCATCCCATGTGTCATTCCTCTGGCCCTTGAAATCCTTCAGTAATCTCTTACAGTTATTTAATCTTTACCAATGACACTGTGAAATCACCTGTTTCAGGCATTCTAATATTCTTCAGACTCTAACAGACATTTACATAGTTCCCTACTCCCTTCTAGCATATATATCACAGAATTATTGAATGGTTTCGGTTGGAAAGGACCTCAAAGACCATCTACTTCCAAGCCCCTGCCATGGGCAGGGCCATCTTCCACTAGACCAGGTTGTTCAAAGCCTCATCCAGCCTGGCCTTGAACAC